>NW_026101580.1:0-1561 GCF_025091365.1 Daktulosphaira vitifoliae
TGATATTTTTTTGCAAAAAACTGTTAAGAAAATGATATTGTTTCAAATACAATATATTTTGAATAAAATAAAACTTATTTTTCGTAAATTTATTGAATGTATAATGTTTAAATACAAATTTATTTATTTTTTATGTTGTAAATGAGGTATTCAAAACATTACCAATAAATATCTTGTCTTGAGTTTATTCATATTATGAATTTAAAGTAAAAATACTTAGTTTTACATAACAATAAGACGTTACAATAAAATCATAAAAATAAATCGAGACAAGCGCCACAATCATTTAAGACACTAAATTTGATTATTTTATTTAAATTAAAGTAATTTTTTATATATTTTACGTTCTTAAAAAAAAGTAAACTTATTAGAAACGGCGTACTTAGGCAAAATAATTGCCATGGTCATTTATGATCTGTAATTTATTTGTAGTTCTATTTTATTTCTATATGTCCAGTGTTCTAATTTATCGTAATTTTTAAAGTTTTAAAATTCAATAATTCAAAAAATTTTTTAAAAATTATTGCAAAATTAAAATTATGACTAATTGAATACAACTAAATAGTTTGTTAAAAAGAAACTTAAAATGTAGAATAATGATAAAAATAATAATAAATACTTGCATTTGAATTTCACAGGAGTTATAAAAGATTGTAAATATTTCATTGATGAGTCGAAATGTTTTTATATTATATCATTAGGAAAGAGGGTGTTGGTTGTAGTTGTTAACTATGAGATCAATGGTACTCATTGAGGACAAACTTTGCAGTCTTGTAATTCAAAATAACACATTTTGTTAAACAATTGTTTTAATTGTTGGCCAATTAAAAAATGTTTAGTTATATTAATTGGCTTAAATAATATGTAAACGAGGCATTTTTTTTTGTATAAATAGGATAAAAAATGCTGTTTAAATCGACACCGTTTGGTGATTTTTGCTTAAGTTATTTTTTGTCATAAATGAGTACGTATATTTTTTAAACACTTTAACTGTTACATTTTTCTCTACGTATATCTAATATTTTTAAGTTTTTTGTGTATATATTTATAAAAAAATATGGATTCGCATTTGTTTTTTGTGATAACGACGCTGGTGATATATTTTATAATTCCATTTCAAGTAATCAGAGATATTATGTTTATTGCATTGGCAGTTGTGTCGCTGCAGACTTTTTTGGAAATGAAACTTTTTAAGAAGAAAATTACTTCAACTAAACCAGTAAAATCCATTATGAATAATCGCTGCCCAGTTTTGACTACACATCCTATTAATTTGGAAACACCTATTTTGACAAAACATTCAATTTTAGAAGAACCGCCTTTAGAAGATAAATTTACGGGAACTCCGATAATTGAAACCGAAAAAGAGCCCTCAAACATTAATACGAACATTTCATTAATGAATAATGAAATTGAAACCGTCAAAAATCTAAACCCAGAAATTGTTACGAAAACTGAAATTGGAAAAGAGACCACTAACACTCCTACAGAGACTTCTGTAAAAGCTGTTAAGTCTTATAACTCAGACTTAATACAGTCCAAAAACAATAATTCAACACAA
>NW_026101581.1:0-1561 GCF_025091365.1 Daktulosphaira vitifoliae
AACTATTACTTCGTTTAATGGTAGAAAATTTTAAATCTATTAATATTTTGTAAAATGTTTAATTAAAACTGATTAACTTACGAGCAGATGATATACATCTTAACTATTTGTATAAATTAACATCACTGTTGTTTTTATCAAAGATGCAAAACGTTACAATTAGATTAAGTAATGACGACATGCGTCGTTCGTCAACTCGATGAAGATAAAAATAGATAAGTAGAATAGTTTTAAGCTTAATCAATGCGTAAATAATTGATTTTTCCGGTAGAACAAGCACAGTAATATCAATTAAACTATGATGTAGTGTATTATATTATACTCACTTTAAACGACATTGTTTCCTTATATTCTTGGAGTGTACAAATCGAACCGGTCCACTTACTTCGAATGGGATGATTGTACGACTAAGAGCACACGGTTTTCGGTTTATATACGAACAAAGTTGAGGACCGGGCGGTCCATATGACAATCGTGGCGTGGGGGTATTGTCGCTATGGCTCTGTGACAGCAGTATTTCCCGCCACCATTACAACCCTCGGGGTCTACAAGACTCTAGGGGAAAAACTAAAGCCAATGACTAGTAGTTATAGCAATATGCAAAAAAAAAATAGTGTTCGAAAAAATCGACGTGTCAATAAGTTATTAACAATGTAATAATAATAATAATAACATGTCGGTTATTATTAATATTTTAACAATCGGGTCAAGAACATTGTCGCGACAAAATTTTTATCGGAAAGCGTGAGCTTTGGGGCACTAGGAGACAGAGTTCTATGAGCGACATATTTATGTGTTTGTTCGTGATTTAATAACAGATCATAACGTGCTATGGTACTTTAAAAGCTTAAAGTTTTTTAGAGATCAACGAACGAAACACTTCGTGAACGTTATAATTTGATAAGATTAAATGTGATAACTAGAGTTCTAAGTATAAACTATATTAAACTTTAAAAAATTATCCTACTTAAAACCTTTCATTGAAAAAATATATGCATAAATTTTAACCAAACCCTAACGTTTCAAAATTGCCACAGTGAAATATTATATTACTAATGTATATTTCCCGCATTAAAATACACAACTAGAATTTAGTGAGTCAGAATTTATTCATAAGTTTTTTGTAAGAATTAAGCAAATTTAAAATAATAAATAATACATGCTGCCGTACAATTTAATTTAAATGCAGTCAAATCAAGACACTCTGTTTTATTAGCATTTATATTATAATTTTGTTACATAATGAGCATGGAAAATAAGTTCCTAAAATGGATTTTTATTGTTAGCCAATTATCATCATAATTAATATTAGTTTACTTATCACAAAATATAATTATATTAGTAAATTCTAGTGTGTTAAAAAATACCTAAATATTTATTATAGTATAATATTATTTAAATTTTATTTATTAGTAATCACTGAAATTCTATTTTATAAATAATTGTATAGTAGAATTTTACTAGGCATGCAATCATTTTTAGCCATTTTGCTATAAAATAAAATGTCACCCTCTTAACTTGACACTATTAATAGAGTTATATAAAAATTATTGTTAAACCA
>NW_026101582.1:0-1561 GCF_025091365.1 Daktulosphaira vitifoliae
TTTAAAGTGTAAAGGTAAAAAATAATTGCTACCATATTGTATTATTCAAATTTTGTATAGTTACTAAAATATATATTATATTTAACTATAAGCAACTATCTTAGGATTTTGCCTTGAAGTAAACATTAAGTTAAAGTTGAGAAGAGATATACATAAAAAATTTGTTTACACTTCCTCCAAAATACATCTTTATCATATATTGTTTATATTCATTATGCCAATATTTTAATGAAATCATAGCTTAAATGTTAAAAATAATTAGTTCTTAGGATAATGGTGTTATACTGTGGGCCATGAGAGAACGAAACTAAATGGATAAATAAATAGGTAAATTGATAGGCCCAAATATTACCTATTAGTAACTCATGCTTTTTTTAAAGCCCCCAGTATAAACATCGACAATTCTGCAGTTTTTGGTAATATTCAAATTTAATATGTCTTTTTTAAGGTTCTGAAAAGGTCTTAGTTTCCTTAAAATATCCTAGTTTAAGAATAAAAAACTAGTACAATCAGAATTAAGTGCATTGAAGTAATGGTATTATTTAGATTAGTTTAGATTATAACATATTATAAATCAAATCTACCAAAATTATATGATTGTTGTATATAAATATTCATAAAGGTAAAGTTCCTGTTGTTTTTCTTTTTATAGTCTTATATAACATTCAACAAGCTATATTTTGAAATAATCTAGAGTGAAACCAGTATTTTGTAACAAGACAAGAACAAAATCTTTCAATTTTATTGAATATTGCATGATATACCCAAAATATTCATAAACCCGACTCAGATAGTTTATCTTTTTTGTCTTATTGTATAGTATAATAACATTAATTTGACATAGGTTCAGAAAAATCAGGTATTTTGGAAATTTTGTATGATTTTGAATAATATAGTATAATAATTAATGATACGTTTAAAAAAAAAAATGTTTGACAATTAAAATATCTTAAGAACTATCAATAATAATGACTCAATTATCTTTCCAGTTTTCTAAGAATTATTTTAAGTGATAACTAAAAATATTAACCCTGTTTCATGACAATAATAATTTTTTGGTACATTTCTCTTTACCACGGGGATTGAGGGAAATTTTTCAAAGTTACTGATAACTTCAAGTAAATATGCTTAAATTTATCTGGATAATGATCGGTATGTTTTTGATTCCCTTCCAGTGGCGTAGCAAAAGATTTTTTAGAATGAATAAAAATATTCTACATCAATCTAATATTGTAACTACCAGAATGTATTTACAAGTTTATTTACAATGCAAATCATAATTCTAAATTACAAATAAATGATCTTCAGTTTTTACACAATTATGGTTAAAGTTTTAGATAATTATTTTTGTCAAAAAAAAAAAACTACACAAGGTACTAAAACTTAATTTTGATTGACTAATAAATAAAATATTAACTAATAAATTATGATTATTTTTTTGTTTAAATCTNTGTTAAAGTTTTAGATAATTATTTTTGTCAAAAAAAAAACTACACAAGGTACTAAAACTTAATTTTGATTGACTAATAAATAAAATATTAACTAATAAATTATGATTATT
>NW_026101583.1:0-1561 GCF_025091365.1 Daktulosphaira vitifoliae
AGTGCACTAAGGTTCTGCTTTAAGCCCTTACTTATTTCTATAGTGATGGATGAATAACTAGAGAATACACGGAGAATACCGTGGTGCAGGTTGTTCACTGGCCATATAGTGTTAATAGGGAAAAATGAGCGTAAATGACTGATTTGTTACCGACGCGATAACCGTGTATCGAATGTGATTACTAAAAAGGACAATTTAAGTTAATTTAAAAACTCAGTCGTATTTTATAACTTAGGGGAGTCAAAATATTCAAAATACGTTTAAATTTATATTTTATGTAAGGTATATTCACGTCTTCTTCTTTTCATCGCCTTTATCTTATCTACTTGAGGTCGACCACCATTATCCTAAACTTCCACTTGATACGATCTTCCACATTATCTACGCACACATCAGCCATCCTCATATCGCATTCAATGACATGTAAATTAGATTTATGAAACTTTTATAATAATCTGTGACCTCATTACTATGGAAAACCCTTGTAAAATACCTTACAAAAAATAAAAATTTTATCATTTATATGAATACTTGTCTCAACTAGACACATCCCCAATGTGCTGGGTTTTTAATTTTTAATTTATTTATAATAACTTTTTAAAAACTGGACCAATTATTACGAAATTTTTATTAATTATACTTTGTACATTTGACTTGCGGGCGACTTACTATTTTTGAAAATCCAAACATTAACCAAAGTACTGTTTCTTTTCAATTATTGATGATATTTCATATACCTGTCTTTTATTTTAACTACGTTAAATTAAATTTAATACAATGTACTCATGAGCCAAAAATCATACAATTTTCAGTATAATAGTACTTGTATATAGCTCAAAACTAAATCAAATTATAGATTATTTAATGTAGTACTCGGTAAAAAAAGAAAGGCGTTCCGACGTGTCTTCTATGAGTAATAATATAAAAAAATCATGTTATTTGGTAGATATTTATTATGCAATTTTTATGCCTGAGGTTTTTAATACTAAAACAAAATAATTTTTTTGTTTAACGTTTCATGGCTTCAAAATATAATTCACTTATATAAAATATTTTTAAATATAATGTTTGACAAGAATTTAGCATTTTATTTTTATTTTACATTATAAATGGTAATNCAAGAATTTAGCATTTTATTTTTATTTTACATTATAAATGGTAATATGTTTAATGATATTTGATTGTCCATTTCATATTTGTTAATAGCAAATATTTTTGATTTTTTGATTACATTTTGTCAAAATTTTTTGTTTTAAACGTTATTGTGATAACGTTTTCCTGGCTTGTTTTTTTTTTACAGAAATATGACGTAAAATAAATCGTAGCTTGTTTTATACATTTTTAATTGTAATTATCAATAATAAAAATATATTTAAAAAATGTGTTTTTTTGTTTTTGATATTACAAAGGCAGTTTACCAAAAGGATAACTTGCCACTTACAGTGTTATTACTTTTACTTCACTTAAGTGTTTACGTGAATACTTTGTAGGATTGCAAGTGCCTGTCTCAAAGTGTGAACTCTTGTGCATTTTAAATTTTGCGTTCCATTCATATTATTAA
>NW_026101584.1:0-1560 GCF_025091365.1 Daktulosphaira vitifoliae
TTGTATTGAATTTTGGACAATAAGGTGATTTGGGCGGGGGCTGTGGAAGCTTCAGCCCGCACTTATACATTGTATATTAGTAGAAAGCGAGGAGAAGAGGAGGTTAAGCAAATATATGAAACAAAATATGGGACTGTAGCCCCCACACGAAAATTTGTCAATTTACCACTATGTTTATAAATGTGATTGAATCCAGTACAATTAAAATACAAATAAATATTCATAATTAAATGACAGATTGCATCGGTAAACTATGTTGAAGTCTACGTACAATAAAAAATGTTACAATTGATTGTACTGTACGATCAAAAACTATTTTATATTTACACATTACTAACCTGCTTTATAAAAAAAAAAAAATTCAGATATTTACGATGTAACTTATTTGTAAATCAATTTTTTCGGTTAATGTTTCATTATCACCCACGACATTGTCAGTTTATTTTACACAATAATACTCTTAAATATCATTATAATACCTCCACGCAATGCCACAATCTGTAAGTGTTTCTTTAGGGTTTTACATTTTTAATAGATACAACAATATCCTTGACGTTCTACTGTAAAACTATTGACAACACTTATGGTACAAATATTCACTTGACTTTCAGTCATTAACATTTACAGCGTTCCTTTTACAACTTGAAGTATACGTTAATTCTGAAGTAAACAGACGGTTGTGTGGGTTATGTCTGCTATTTGGGTAGGTAGTGTGTTATAAATGATGTATTATGTTCATTGTTTAACGATTACACTACCACGCGTTATTTTTTTTTTGAAGTTTTGTAACATTGATATGTCATAGTCGAGCCTCGAGTATCTTTACAGACGACAGGACAACTTATAACGCCGTTATTTATTTAAAATGGGAAGAAGTGAAGGCGACATGAACACATCACTTAAACAAACAGAACATTCACAAATTGATTGTACAATAGAAGTGCAATATTAATTATTCACATTAGAAAGGGGTTCCCTTTTTTCGGTTTATTGGTATTTTTTTGTATATATTTTTGTTTGCGTTTACGAAATTACAAAATAACCATAGTACCCGAGTGTTATTAATTTTGTTAATAAGTGACACGATTAAAATGAAAAACACCGGATGACAAATAATTTTAAACCGTTACCTAGAAGCCCTCAAAGTATTGTTATCCGCCGTTTACTCTGGTGAAGTGGTTTTAAAGCGTTATTGTTGCACGAGTACGTAAAAGGGTTAGACAGTGTATAAACAAGGTGTCGGTAAGATGTTAAATAGCGTGTGCGACAAATATTTATCCAGGTGTTAAAGGGGTCCGGCATCTGCTGCTACTGTTTAGACAAACACTAGTTATTAATTTGACAGCTCGAGAAACCATAGAAAATTATACTAATGGCAAGTACGTACACAGAATGTGTCAAAACGTAAGGAAACCGATCAATCGTTACAAACAATAGAAACCCGTGTCCTTTGCTTTCCGAACACCCTGTTACCTGTCTAAACCGAGAAACTCGTTTACATTTCTAACGAAAAACCGAAAGTCATGTCAGACATTAATATTACAGCACTAATCGCTCGCC
>NW_026101585.1:0-1559 GCF_025091365.1 Daktulosphaira vitifoliae
CAAAGTATTTTTAGAAACTTCTATAGATAAAGTTTATTTGTTTGATAAAATGGTAAGTGATAGTTACACTTATGAGACAATCTTGAATTCGTTTGAAGCTGGACAACTTACTGAAAATATGTTAAATAATTCAATTTTTTTAAAAATTAGTAAAATTGAAAGTTTAATGAATAAAATTAAACCAAAATCTTTCAAATTTTTATATGAGAATATCTCTGATCAAGAGTACTTATCAAGTTTAAAGCTCCATAATGACCTTTATGTAAAATGTGGAGTGGAATTAAATGATTTGAGTGATAAATTACTTGATCAACATGCTATCTATAACCGAATTGGGTGGAATACTAATTTTATAAGAATGTTCTTGTATATAAAACATTTAAATCTTTTATTCAATGAAACAAAATCAAAAATAGTTCATTCATTCATAAGATATTCACGTCGCTCTGTAAGATTTAATATCTATCGTTCAAATGAGGAAATGAATTCTGTGACATTACTAAAATTGTAATATTACCTTAGAGTTATATTTGTAAAATCTCTTGTTTTTTAATTAGATTTTATAAAGCCATAGATTAATTTGCATTTTAAAAATAAAAATTACGTGTTCTATTTCGTTACATTTAAGAAATAATTTTTGAGCTTTTGTTTTATACCTAAAAATATGTTTAGTACATTATATTTATTAAAAATAAATAAAATTTAAAAATAGATAATGCAAATATCACTAATCAATTGTTTTTAGTTGATAATTTAAACGATCTATGTAAGAATAATATTCTTTAAAAATTATTAAAATATACAAATTGTTAATTTATACAACTTTTCTTATTGAATGTCAGATTTCTCAAATACCGATTATGTAAAGGGTTAAACAATTATTTCAAACAAAATAGGTTCTAACAACAGTTATACTAATATATTTTGGAATATAAAAATCTATCTAATTTTCACCGCCAAAAGATACCAATTTATAAAAAATCCGGAAACTCAAGGTTATTATATTTTATAATATGCATGTAATTTTTGAAAACGTGAACACCAATAAGTTCAAAATTTACATTGGACTTGTGGGATATTTTAAATGTGTTTAAACTGTTTAAAAAATATCTAATAAAAATATAAATGAACTTGTTTTTAAAAAAACCCGCTGAAACTAAATAGTATAATAAACCTATTCACACTCTTTTTTATATTTGCACCAAAATTTTTCATTTTCTATGACATTGAGAAATACTATATTTAATGTAAAAATGGTCTAATATTTTTCCACNATTTTCTATGACATTGAGAAATACTATATTTAATGTAAAAATGGTATTAGTAAAAGAAAAAGCAATATTTATCCGATCTGATTAATATTCTAAGGTGAAGTAATGTCCAATGATAAATACTGATAAATATTTAATTTTAATGATTCTGTAAAATTTATTAAACATTTTAAATTTAGCATTTATTAAATATTTATAAGAGATTGTATATGAACTATTAAATGCTGACATGATTTTCAATTAACGGTTTATGAACGGATTCTTTTTTAAAAGAAAAAAAGCTAGAAC
>NW_026101586.1:0-1558 GCF_025091365.1 Daktulosphaira vitifoliae
ACTACAGGAACTTGTTTACTAGCAACTGATTTGAGAACACGTAACAAATCTGATGTAAATCTACGCATTTGAGCTTTATGAGCTAAAGTCATAAATCGTTTATTTCCTTCCCCAAATACCTATTATACATCCAAAATGTTTAAGTTAGACTGCATTTTATTATTAGCTAATTCAATATATGAGATAAGTCAAAATAATAATAAAAGATAATTTCATTAATTTAAATTTATAACTAGTTTGTTAAAGAAGGGTAATTTTTAATCAATTTTTTAAAATAAATACTATATACTGTATAAATACAGCTTAGAAATTATAGATTTTATTTTTGTCTTATTATAAAAATTCTTAGCTTTCACTGAACCAATATTACTGATCTATACATCAAAAGAATCCAAATTATATCTAGTTGTAGACTTAAAATATCTAAAAAAAATTATAATCATTAAAAACAGCCATTTTCACAATTCAAAATTACTATACTTTTTTGGATTGAAACAAAATCTTTATCATCATATATATTGGGGACAATAATGTTTTTTTTAATGCTATTTTAGAAAATCTAACAAAAGCCTACATTTATATTTACCTCACTTTGTCCTAATAGTGAAACTATGTAAGTGTAAACAATTTTTTTAGTAATTCTATTAATCATAATAATTTAAAGGAAATGTGTTGATGGTGAAAAGTACATACATAATGATTGATTTATCTTAACCACAACATTTCTCCTTAAATAATAATAATTTAGAAAATTTTTATCTAAAACAAGTAAACATTTTCTTCTTTTTCCTCGCTTTTATCCCCACTACTTGGGATCAGCCACCTTAATCTTAAACTACCACTTGACACGATCTCCCACATCAGCCTATCTCATATCGTATTCAATAACATCCCTCTATCTTTTTTTTAATCTTCTTCAACCTCTTTTTCTCAACATTAATTTCTATAACTGTTCTTATAGTTTCAGATTCCTCTTTCCTCATAACATGACCAAACCATCTTAATCTATTTTCTCGCATCTTATCCACAGTTAATACTACACCTATAGTCCCTCTTATATATTTGTTCCTTATCCTATCTTCTCTAGTTACTCCGCTTATCCATCTAAGAATACTCATTCTTCGCTCTTTTCTCTTGTTAATCTCTGAACCATACATTATAGCTAATTTCATTATAGAACTTACCTTTCAGCTTCATTGGAATTCTCTTATTGCATAACACACCAGACGCTTCTTATCACATCACTCACCCACACTTAATCATGTGTCTTACACCCTTGTCAATCCTTTGTTCTTTTGCACAACTGATTCTAAATGATTAAAACTTTCCACCTCTCCTATCACGTCTTTGCTCATTGTTACTGATTTCCTAATTTCACCTACCCCATATTCTCCTTTGTCAAACTCGTACTATATATACTTTGTCTTATTCCTACTTATTGTAAATCCCTTTCCTTCGAGAGCTGATATCCACACCTTTAGCTTTTGATTAATTTCTTTCCTATTTCCTCCTATTAACACTATATTGTCAGCGAACAACATGAACCACGGTACCTCTC
>NW_026101587.1:0-1558 GCF_025091365.1 Daktulosphaira vitifoliae
TTACAGCTTGTTAAAGTTAAGTGATTTTAGGCCAAATTTCTATTGTCATTTTACTGTATTAAATACAGAAGTCATTTTTTTGCTGATGCTTAAACCAAATTTTATTAATCAAGTTGTGACAGGTAAATTAGCTATAATAATCTACGGTGCACTAAATCAGTGATAACAATAATAGATTCAAATCGGGTTTTCGGTGTGTTATTAATAGCAAAGTCTATGGGTGTATAAGACTTACAAATAAAAATAATGACACTAATTATAGTAATTTAATTTAGTATGAAATTTATATTCAATAATTTAATAGTGTAATTATTATGGAGAAATAATAAAAAATTATAAAGTAGTATATTTTGTTACTTCTATAACAAACACGTAAAAAAATTTATAGGTCATGATACAATACTTTATAAAAATAAATATTTGTCACTTGAATAGATACACTGGTGGTCTACAAGGAACTTTCATTAGAATCAAAAATATAATTTTCTTTTTCAACTTTTCGTGATGTTTCTATATTTGCAATTAAAATGTTTCAATCCTTTCTAGTTTTTGATACTATTACTAATTAGTAATAAAAAAGTATTTTCATATAAAAAATAATTAAAAACTTTGTGTTTCAAATTATTACTAATTTTGATTTTTAATATGTTAAAAATGATAAGTGCAAAATGTTAATTTTTACCTATTTTTTTGGTCCTTTAAAATTTATTTTTGTAATAGTATATAATAAAAAACATTTAATTTGTTACCACAACTTTTAGCTCAACTTATTAATTTTTTTTTTTTTTTATTGTAATAGATCACTTAGATAGAAATCATAGTAATCATTTCTAATTAACTTTTGGTGTTTAAAAATATCTACAATATAAATATTTAGAACTTACTTAATTTTAATGATTTACTTTAACTAAATAAACCAATCATAAAGTTGTTAAAAAAATATACTCAATTGAGCCTATTATAAAATTTGATTATAATTGTTCAATTCAGGTGAAACTAAAAATCATTTTTTTTTTGAATAATTTATTGAAGTATTACTGACTAGTAATAGCACACACACATAGAGTTAAAAAATTTATAAATTACAAAGTAAGATTTTAATGAAACCTATCATATCAAACTTGATTCATCAATAAATAATTTAAAAACATTATAAATGAATGATTTTAATTGTCTATGAAAATTTGACAAACCAACTTTTTATTTGATAAGGGTGAATTATTTTTCAATTTTTTTGGGTAATATCTTTAACTAGATAGTAGTTGTGATCATTTGACACATGGTTAAAAAAAGTTGGTCAAGTTAGAGTTCAGTAAAATTATCAATAGACACAAAAAAACGTACTAAAATAATTTTAATATTAATAAGAAATTTTTTCTCACGAGGGGAAACTATAGTGATGGGTACCTTGATATTCATTGAAGTTAATGAATCTAAATGAGATAAAAATCAAATAAGTTTAAAATTTTGTCGAAATGCAAAAAAAAATGCATTTTGAAAGGAGGATTTAAACTTCCCAAGTGTAAAAAACATAAGTGTTATTGACACAGTAACCGAA
>NW_026101588.1:0-1557 GCF_025091365.1 Daktulosphaira vitifoliae
AATAAATATTGTAAAAATATTTATATATTACTTATATTCATATATATTTATTTTACCAAAATTAAAAAAAAAAATTATTGTAGACCAAGTAATAGCTATATTTGTTGGATTCCTTCCCAAAAGTCAATGTCTTGATATGAACATCATAAATTTTACAGGTTCATATAAAATCAATCAAACAAGAAAAATATCATTAGTTAAATAATTATTCTAGTACCTGATCGAAGTTTTCGTTATTGTATATATAAACAAAATGGCTGCCTTTGATTAATTATTTGCGAATTTTCAAGAAAAAAATAACATTAGTTTATAATTGTAAAAAATATAATACTTAGTAAAAATAGTCTTTTGAAAAGGCATTTGTTTTTTATGCCTTCAGTAAGTTTTACACATTTTATTCAAATCTGTTGAGTAGTTTTTGAATCTTAGTGTTCACCTATCACTGAGAGAGGGTCTAACAAATAAAGTTATCACTTTGTCTACAATAATTTTTTATTTTAATTTTTATCAAATAATTTATTTAGTACTCTACTATCCCTAACTTCTTTATAGGATAATTATAAATGTATAAGTAAATATAGATAAAATGAATCAAATTAAGAATGAAATGATAATATGTTAAAAATATGGACTTGGAATTACTGAGTTGTAAACGAACATATTAATTAAATTAAGGAGCATTTAAAAAATATCAAAATAGTATTATTGATTTATTAGTTGGTAATCTTAAAATTAAAGAAAAATTGTATTATTTTAGGTGAAAAATGTGAATATATATTTTTTAAAAGTTTTACGTATTTTATTGGCACTTAGGATTTTATTTTTCTTATACTTTTTAATGACCTTTAATAGTTGTAAATATTTGTAATAATAATATATACATTATAATTATGAATAAATATTTATTTGTATGGTTTAATTATTAGTACTTTATTATTTATACTAATGATAGGGTTGACTCAGAATTCAGGAAATTGCACCTTTCAAGAAAAACGTATCTCTGCTGATTCAGACTATGGCCATCAATCTTCAGGTAATAATAAATGATTAAATTATTAAAATTTTAAAATCATTTTTTTTCAATAGGTTATGTTTCTGATGGTGATGTTCTACAATATGATATACAATCAAAACAATATCTAACTACAGATCCTGGATATATGTCTGAAGGACCAATTTACAATGATTCTAAGTAAATTAAACTATTTTTTAAAAGTCTGCTTAATAGTATTTATTAATTGTATTAAATTATTTATTTAATATGGGGTTTACAGTTATAGTATGGTTTAGGGTAGCATTTAATTATGGAAGCTAATGAAAAAGTACTTTTGGGAATATGTATATTAGTGCATTAATTTCTGATTAAATATTTGTGTTAACCCTTTTAAATTCAACAGCTCTAATATGGAATATTGTCAAATAGGTCAACTTGACACAGCTAAATATCTATTGTCGTTTGAACCATATGAGTCTATAGCAAAATCTAGTAAAATATTTACTAGTAATGTTATGAAGTACAAAATATTTGTTGACAAAAATTAAGTGATTAAACCTGTA
>NW_026101589.1:0-1557 GCF_025091365.1 Daktulosphaira vitifoliae
AGACTGAGCTATCAAGAACAAGACTATGACCAAGACTTTGACAGTCTTGGTCTTGTTCTTGTTTTGCTCATCACTACTTGTATACATTTAGAAGTATTTAAAATATATAACAAACAAGAAATCTATCCAAGATAAAAATAAGTTCACTAAATTTCAGATGAAAGTAACCTCATTGATTTTCAATAAGGTTTAAATATATTCATAACTTAATTTTTGTCTAGGTAATATGAAAGACATTTAACAAAAATTTCGATTAAAATGTAAATAAAAACTAATTTGTCTTGTTTGTAGGTAATTATAAAAGGATATTCAGATTATCTAATTACCATAATATTTTAATGACTAATATATAAATTGCCCTATTTTATAATCAAAAATTATAATTACTTTTGTATAAATTTCAAATTCAACTTTTTATGTCATATAAATTCATAAATCAATTAAACTAATTATTAAGTATTATTAACCCTTAATTGAATGATTTTTTTTAGCTTCGAAGCGAAGTTGAGAAGGTATTAGTTTTAATTTGGTGTGTTTTTTTTTTGTGTCTGTTACCACTTTTTCTCAGCTCTCACCAAACCGATTTCTTTCAATAATACGTCAAAAGATCACAAATCGTATCTAATCTAAGACATTACCCTCAAAAATTGAAAAAATTTCCCTCGTTCCTCGTAATGGGGGAAACCTTCAAAAAAATTACAAATTTAAAAATCGCTAATTTTCGACAATTTTTCAATTTTTTTTCTTAAAACTGCCATAACTTTTTCAAAAATCACCAAATCAATATAATTTTTTTTTATAGATGCATATTTTATGCTAATTTTAATATTTAAGCATATTAAATTAGCATAATTAGCTTANTTTTATGCTAATTTTAATATTTAAGCATATTAAATTAGCATAATTAGCTTATTAAAAAATTAATAAAATGAAAGTTGATTAAATTAATTTTCTTATAAGATATATGAATATATCAATTAGAAAAATAGTAACTATTTTATAATTAAAAAATATTTTTATTTGAAATTTGTAACATTTAGTGAAAAAAATTTAATGAAATGCATGAAATTATTTACAAATAGAGGTACCTGCAGAATTAAGTTTATACCCTTAAGTTCTAAGGGTATAAATGACGTAAATAGGGGAATGCTTTGCTTACTTAGTACATCAATTAGAATTTGCCATTTTTTTAACTTGTAAGAAAATTAATTTCTTATAATATCGTTTATATAAAAATAATTACTGTTTTTTCTTAATCTTGTTTCGTAATACTGTATGCACATTGTCGTCGGTGTAGAATGTGTTATTTACTTTAACATAACAATATGTTTTGGTTTCAGCAATTATAGTTGAAATAATAAAGTTATCGGGAATAAATGTATGTATTGCATAATGTTAATGATTATTTATAAATAGATAAAACTAAGGATGGATGCATTACTTGTAGCGGAGCGAGAAAATTTTTTTGGCCTTTGGAACTTAAGCACCCAAAAATTAAAAACATTATTTGCACCTATGACGTGTGTGCTTATACGTTATGTACATTTTTCATAAAAA
>NW_026101590.1:0-1557 GCF_025091365.1 Daktulosphaira vitifoliae
TGTATTCGGAGGATTTTTTTACAGTGTCGGAGTAAATGAATGTCGGGGCATCATCAGTTCGTGGCAATCTCCGGAACCCGTCAATTACAATAAAAATTTGTTATATATATATATAATTGATGATAAGCGCGCGTCTACGGGTTAGAAAATATTGCTGTCTACGAGTGGTGAGCGGGGTGGGGCGAATGCGTTACAACAGTATAGTCTCAAGGTCATACACGACGGGATACGCGACATAATAACACGTGCCGCGTGGAGTTACAAACTTACAAACGACAAACAACAAACGACAAACAACATACACGTGAAACTAATATAAGCGTGTTAATNCAACAAACGACAAACAACATACACGTGAAACTAATATAAGCGTGTTAATTATACATGATTAGTATTGCCGGCGATAGGTGAGCGGGGTGGGGTGAATGCGTTACGACGTCAAGTCTAGACGACGAGATACTCGAGAATAATAACACGTGCCGCATGGAAAGTTACAAACACACATCACACATACAAGTGAGACTAATATAAGCGTGTTAAAAAACGGTCGTTGGTCATTTTTCAAAAATTACCGTTTTTTTTTTTTGTAACTCATCCAATAATTGTAAAACCATTTTGTATTAGTCAAAATGCTTTAGTTGACTGACAAAAAAAAACCAATAATANTTTTGTATTAGTCAAAATGCTTTAGTTGACTGACAAAAAAAAACCAATAATAATCGTAGTCAGATAATATAATAGAATGATAACTAATTTTTAATAAAATATTATATACTGACGAGTCTTCATTTACTGAGAACGGGGTTTTTAATCAACTTAATGCACATATCCGAACCGAACAAAATCCACACGCAATTCATGAATCACATTGTCAATATAAATTTTCCATTCATGACGTGTGGAATAATAAATGATTTCTTAGTTGGTCCTCATATCCTACCCAATAAAAAGGTAGTGCACAAGATTTTCATAATATTTCACGAAATTATTACCCAATTTAATAGAGAATATACCGCAAGATGTATCCAACTAATTATTGGCAAGCATGCTGGAGAAAGAGCCAACTTTAAATCAGAAATCGAATGGCCGCCGAAAAGTCCAGATTTCAATCCACGTAATCTTTTTGAAAAAAAATATTAGTAATGAAATAAATAGTAGGGAAGTATTAATATATAAAAAATATAAATAAATTTGTAAATAAATAGTTATAATAAAATATCGATAAACACAACAATGGTTATTTAATTAACCATTGTTTAACTATTGTTTAACCAATTAAAATAAAATTTTATTAAGTAAAATAAAGTAATTTTTTGTCCTATCACTTGTAATAACTAATAAAAAGAAAGTGAGGTGGCGGTAGAGTGATGTTAGATACCGTTAGATAATATAAATAAATTAATAGAAGGGATCGTTAGATGTGTGAAGTTAGAACGAAGATATATTTAAGCGAAAGAAGAAAATAATAAATTAAAATTTAGAGTGTCTTTTATTAGTTATTACTATTAATTGTAGTTAGTGTGTTAAACTACTCTTACCTGATATATCTTGACTGCA
>NW_026101591.1:0-1556 GCF_025091365.1 Daktulosphaira vitifoliae
GCGTTTGAAGAACGAGTTTAGCATCCATATTTTTTTCAGCATCATTGACTAAGCTTAACAGCGTTTCAATATTATTAACTTCTTCATTAAGTTTAAAAATACTACGTTTGAGAGCGCGCTCCGTCCGTTCGGTGTCACCAACTGTCAATGGCATAATGACAACAAATTATATACTGGCTTTCGTAAGTAAGTTTTATATTTAAGAAATGAGTACTACTGAACCAATAAAATATCAAAATAAATAGTAACTGCCAACCAAGCTAAAAGGCATATAGATTTACAGAAGCTACACGATCGATAAAAATAATTGATGAAGATAAACAGTAGTAATCACACTAATAGCCCGGTAGTAATTGTTTACCTAAATCATTATTATTGATTATTAACTATGTATATACTATGATTATACTTATGAGCGATAAAAATGAAATAACTAACGATAATAATCTACACACTATTAAAATCCGATAACGGCACAATCAATTATATACCGGTTAACATATATAACTATGCACAACAAAGTATTTTCCCGATCACACCGATAAACGAGCTTGATTTTTTCCCATAATGTTGAAAATTTTATGATCAGGAATTAAGAACTTCTAACCTTTGAACGTTGGTAGTATGCGGTGTTTTTAATTGTTGATAAACAGTACACCCCACCAGTATGATAATAGAATAGAAGAAAACAATAATAAGTTAATTATATGTGCATTAAGGAAATTACTGAACGCTTATTATAAAAATAATTTAAATAGAACGNGAAATTACTGAAGGCTTATTATAAAAATAATTTAAATATAACGACAAAACAAAATTACTAGGATCAATATCGCGGTATGAAGGACCAAATGTTTGTGTGTTCCTTTAATTGAAAGTTGAAAGGATAACACGACAAGAAGTAGACAGAATATGGAATATTATTAATATTTCTATATAAGCATATTATATAAAACATAAGATGTTATTAAAATTAATGTTAGTAACACTTAACTAGACTAAAATATATACAAGATTACACGAACTTATAATTTAACATTAACGTAAAATAACAAAATAAAGACGACCTTTAGATCCAATAAATGATAGTGACCTGGTTATGGCTGGATTGCGAGTTACAAGACTTGTTGCAGAAGGCGTTCCACAGCGTGGAAAAGTTATCGTCTCGGCGATGGCGAATTTTCGGCGTATGTGAAGGTAGACGCGTATACCTCTTTGCGGTGTTTCAAAATAGCACAAAATAATAAAAAAAAGAAAATGAAATGATGATATATCATTCAATTCAATATTGACGATATTAGACCGAGCGTTTTAATTGCGAATAGAAATACTAATGACGCGTTTTAAAGAGTCGCATGGAACTCGTTTTAATTATTTTATCAGCGGTCAATCACATCTTAATGGGGCGGTCACAAACAAGGTACCATNCAATGGGGTGGTCACAAACAAGGTACCATATAACTGTATACGCTACAACAATTAAAATATGAACTGAATTAATTTTAATGTTTTACTTTAACTAAAATAACCAATAAATGATACGAATTGTAGTAATT
>NW_026101592.1:0-1555 GCF_025091365.1 Daktulosphaira vitifoliae
TTAATTGTAATTGTAATTTAATAAATCATCACAAATTTTCTTATTATTATTATTATTTTTATTTATTTTTTTTTTTTTATAGTAATTATTATTATTCATCACAATGAGGAGAAAAATATTTGTTGAAATCAAAACAACTCTGAAAATAATTCGTGGTTGTGGTAGTTTTAAATAATTGTACCACAATAATAAAGTTATAAAGTTATCGTTTAATCATGAATAATATTAAAACTTAAGATAAAAGAGATAAATTTTATTAGTATAGTTTCAATATATTGAATATGTAATTTATACTACTTACTATTGGCTTGATATTTTTCAACAATGTATTTGCATTCCTTCATTAGCAATTCAGCAGCATCTGCAGCCATTTTCAATTTTCCCCTTGGTTTTTTCTTTTGTATTCCTATATTTTTTTGAATATAACTATAATAAGTTTTATGAGTTAGGATTTTTAATAAAAATATTAACACTAAAACTTCACCTTCTTTAAATTCTGAGCTTTTTATGTATGACGTAAAAAATAAAACATGTACATTAGCATCATGATCATTATCTAAATTATATGTTTCTACTAATTTGTGTTTCCAGGCTAATGCTACTGGTGATGGAACTAGATCGACCTTATTCAATATGATGATTAAACTTTTTTTTAATGTCCTCAACACATATGTAAATAAATAAGGTGGAATGGCCTAAAATTAAAATTATTTATTTAACAGTAACTTTTTGATACCAATGCATTATTTATAAAACAGCAATTTCTTAGATAAACAACCAAATAAATTAAAAAACAAAGAGCATTCAAAACATTATTTTTATAGTTAAAATAATAATAACAGAGTGCTCTAAATAAATGAACTCAAAAAATGGACTTATACTTATTACTACAAGTCTTTTAATTACTTACTGGATATCGTGCATCAGCAATCCATACAAGGATGTCAGACATTTCCATCACACGCCACATTTGCCTCCATGTTTCAAGATTCAACTCAAAATAACTCAATTGATCCCAGTCACTTCTTTGTTTTAATGACAACAAGTAATTTTTGAAATATCTATACTCCCTATTATCTAACTCTTCTCTAGTCATATCAGGACTCCATTTTGGTCTAACTGGAAAACCTAATTCTTCACCATCATAGAATGGTACAGGATCAAATTCTAACTCTTCTTCAGTAACAGGAATAATTTCTTTCCTTGCTTCTTCTTTACGTTTACGTATTTCTTCATCAGTTTCTCGTCTGAACTGCAATACATACCTAATAAAATATAAATAACAAGTTTAATTTATGACATGAAAAAATATAAATAGAATAAGTAAACATATTTTACCAGGAAAAATTTCTTTCTATAGTAATAGTAATAGAAATTGACTTTATAAGGCAATTTCTTCAATAATAAAATTAGTAAAGAGGTAAAGCAAATATTATAGAAATAAAAATTATATTTTCAGCTAAATTAAATTTAAAAAAAAAGATAAATTTAAAGGCTAAAAGAATAGTTACAACATAAAAGTTAAGTAGGATATTTGAAAATAAGAAAAAAAAAA
>NW_026101593.1:0-1554 GCF_025091365.1 Daktulosphaira vitifoliae
GTCTGATAACATTTAATTTATATACAATTAAATCTTTAAAGATTGTTTTACTATAAAAAAAATGTCCGTCAATGTAAAAAAAAATTTAATTTTAATGTATCATTAAACTCATTACGATTCTTATCTGTTAAGCAGCAAACTATAATACCAGTATAATTATTATTTGTCAAGTTAAAATTATGTCATACTGTTACATATGAGTAACATAATTACTATTATGTGTTAAGCGTTAAACTATATTATTTATCGAAACTATCATATAGATGATATATTTCACATAAGTTTAATATTGTAATTAATTCATTGATAATTTCTCAGAATTAAGTATTAATTTTATGGGATAAAATGTAAAAAAGAACACAAATCAATTTAATAAAGAGATAAGAATAGAGTTTATGACACCTTTGCATATGTATATAACTATAAAAATTAATATAATAGGAATATAATGGGACCAAAAAAGGCTTAAATATCTGGCAGTGTACTTCCATTAAGTTAAATACTAATATTAATTAAAATAATAAAGTTTAAAATTAATCATTTTTTTTAAATACATAGTTTAAGTAGGGACAAAGAAAGGTTGAATGATCACTAAATAAAAATAGTTATTAAAGTAAATCATTAATGTTTGTACGGAGCTAATTAGCAGAGTTAAATCATTGATCAAGTATCTATTACAGGAGTCAAGTTGGAGATTTATATACAGCCATCATATTACTCTGGGTAGACACATAAAGTGACTACATCCTATCTGTAATTGATAGCTCTCAGTACTTGTGGTATTATTTGTATTAAAGAATATGACAATTAATCAGAATAATTTTTATATAAATATATAAAAATCATTATGTTTTCCTATTACATTCATTATCCTCATGAACCATAGTAACTCACTCTATCCCTTTCTATATATTATATATATTTTTCTTTTTATTTTGAGTTACTATAAATATCTATAACACCTCACCTCCCATGAAACATCGGATAAATTTAAACCATCAACATCAACATCATCATCCTGCAAAATAATTATTTTATTTAAAAATATGACTACTTCAAAAATTTATAGATATTGAGAACTGTAAATAATTTTATATCAAACATTTTCAACTACACAAATATATATATACCAAAAAAGAGTTGTAATTATGTTTTTACTTATTTATTTTACACGACATACATATGAACTTTTAATAGTATAGTGCGATTTTGTGTGTATATAGACAAAGAGAAATTTAGAGCAAAATGCCTAAACATCAACATAATATATTCTGTGCCTCACGTGTAGTCATTATTTTCCAGTCATCAAAAAAAAGTTAAATAAAAATAATTTAAAAGTTATCGGTCAGTCCCATTTTATTAATTAAAAGATTTTATATATATTCTCTAAAAAATTGTATACTTATAATTAAATTAAAAAATATTTATTTATATTTAACAATTTACCTCATTTGAAAAATAAATTTCATCGCTTGATCCATTACTCTACAAAATAATTATTTTAATTGTTAAAATGTCTTTTAAAATTGATAGATATTTTAAAGTCTAAATAAT
>NW_026101594.1:0-1554 GCF_025091365.1 Daktulosphaira vitifoliae
CTTAAAACTTCCATAACTTTTTCAAAAATAAACAAATTAACATAATTTTTTTTTATACTAAAACCTTAGATATTTCCCTTTAATTTGATATCATATTTTTGAAAATCTAATACTTACCCTGCTCATTGGGGGGGATTTAAAATAGCAACTTTTTTACAAAAACTAACTTTTTCAACTTAATTTTTGAAAATGTTCCGGAAATACTGCGACGTTGAATCATATATCAAATTAAAGCTTATTTTATGTACTATAAAATGAAAAAAAAAAAATTTGTCCCGACGGCCTATCTTCTATGCGCAAATGGCTAACGTATTCAAAAATATGCTATTTTTGTGTTAAAATCCTGAGTTTTGTTTTTTATTTTATTTTAAAATATCTTATTAGGGGAATACACTAACTTTCATGAATATTATATAATTTAATTGACATAGAATAAAGTTCATAAGACATAAGAAATTAAAATTATTAAATTTTTTTTACTTTTTTAAAGTCGAAAAAGTAATTTTTAAATTTGAGTTAGCTTAAATAGCCAATTTTATTATGCGACGAAAGCAACGAACAGTTGCCGAATCGGTAATACTTGTGGCTATCATACTTAGGGTTCATACTTAGGGTATGAGGTTCAAATCCGTCTGTGGCATTTATTATTTTGCATTTTTTTTTTAGTTAAAATAAAATTTTCAAATCATTTGATATTTATCTCATTTAGATTCAATAACTTCAATAAGATCCCATCACTATAGTGTCCCCTCGTGAGAAGAAATTTTTTATTTATGTTAATATTATTTTACTATGCGTTTTTTTTGAGGCCGCGATTTATTTTTCCAACCCTCACTTAACCTACTTTTTTCAACGATACGTCAAATGATTACAATTCGTATTTAGTTAAAGATATTAGCCTCAAAAATTGAATAAAAAAATCCTTTAATCAAATAACAAGTAACTTAACCAGCTTTACCCATACAAACNAATCCTTTAATCAAATAACAAGTAACTTAACCAGCTTTACCCATACAAACAATTAAAATCATTTATTTCTAAAAAAAAAAATTTTAACTCATTTAGATTCCATAACTTTAGTGAATATCAAGGATCCCATCACTGTAGTGTCACCTCGTTTGAAGAAATTTCTTATTCATATTAAAGTTTTTTTACTATGTGATTTTTTTATAGCTCTCATTTATTATCTCAGCTCTCACTTTTTTTAACAATACATCAAATAATGTACTATTATAAACTATTATCTAGTTAAATATACCTTCAAAAATTGATAAATTTTTACTTTATCAATTAAAAAGTTCCTTAACCAACATTCTCTATATAGACAATTAAAATCATTAATTTTTAATGTTTTTATAGTATTTATTGTCGAATTAGGTTTGATATGGTAATAGGTTTCAACTACAAAATTAAATAATTGTACTTTGTAATATATTAATTTTTTAACTTTATTCGTGTGTGTTACTAACAGTTTATAATAGTCCAAATTTTTTGGTAACATGTTGCCATATAAATTATAAATCGCAAAAAAAAATGATTGTTAGTTTCAACTGA
>NW_026101595.1:0-1553 GCF_025091365.1 Daktulosphaira vitifoliae
TTCAGATGACGGAAGAAGTGGTTGTGAAGCGACATAATCTCAAAGGCCTAATAAACCCAAGAAGGATTAGTGTTATTATTTTTTTGTTGGGAAAGTACGTAACTTGTTTATAACTTAATAATTATGCTTAATTTTATATTATTCAGATATTGCGTGTCACATTCTGTTATATTTACCGTATCCCACGGTTGGACATATTATAAGTTTAGGGACTGAAAATATGATTATTGTATAGCTTCAAAAAATTGTTTAATTGTGAAAACACGAACCGTAATAATTTATTAATAATTTAACTAAATAATATTTCGTGGATAAAAATTTAATAACTAATGTGTCATCTTGAAATTTTTTTAAAAAAGATGTCTTTTAACGTATTTGTGTTCGAATGTCATATTATTATTAAATACGGTACACACGATCCGTTTTTGGGGGTAGACTAATAAGACTGTAGCCCAAGGCGATTTTATTTTCAAAGGACGGTTTTTTTTTTTAATTTTAAACACACCTTCCTTAATAGTGTTTTATGCTGAGGTATAAAAATTTATTTAGCCTACGTGCACCAAATTCCTAAATTTACCATCGCAAATGATTTATAATTAAAATTACGAAAATCAAATTGTAGTTACAGCAAGACATTTTGAAATTCAATTATAGGAATTATATATTAGAAATATTTTGTTGATTTAAAAATAATTATATTGAGGGAATAAATGAAATCATTAAAATATAACTGATGTGTAAGGTACTTTACCACCTTATTGCACGTTAATGAAGTCTATAACGCTTATGTTCTTTATATATTTAATGAAAATCCTATTATTAGTAGTGTAACAGTCTACAAGTGTATTCAGAAACAGAACAAATGATAAACCGCAGAACGCATAATACTGTTACTACATTTGCCCCATTAGAACCCGAAGAGATTTATAATTTAGATACAGATTGATGTAGAAAATTAATAATTAACCGGCGATTGAAAATTTTTGTACGACTATCCATAAATTAAGGACGCCTTTTAATTGTATAAACATTTTTCTAAATTATACTACTCGCCGATTTATGAGTTTGTCAAATCTATAAATTATTTTTCACATCGTTAAAATTATTCTATTTGACTTTACACAACTCTATACTTTTATATTGTCATCGCGTACATAATGTACATTCGTACAACTGGATAAAAAGTTAAAGGGGTCAAAAACGTAGCGAATCATTTTGAATCGAAGCTAGGGAGGAGAATATTTTGTTGTTGTACATTTGGCGCTAATGGAAAGTCCTGTAATAATTGATGATTAAACGAATACGCGTTTATTTTCGGTGTGGTAATAAAATAGCCGCCTTTGCCGTCCACTTTTGATTATGATAAATGCCGATTAATTTATTAAAAGGGAGAGGAAAGCTTTCTATGTTGTAATTTGATTACATTCCTCCATTAGCATTATTGTCAACATTATTTTATATTAATTGTATAACAGAAGTTCAAGTATTAATAAGATTAAATCGTTCTGATACCTTATTATTATCATTTTTATTTTTTACAAAGAAACAAACGT
>NW_026101596.1:0-1552 GCF_025091365.1 Daktulosphaira vitifoliae
AGAAATTTTTGGTATATTAATATACGGCAGGGGTAGGTTAAAAATTATCTGGAATTTAAAACAGGAGAGTTAAACGTAAATTGCGGCAAGAGAAGATAAAAAAAAAAATCTAAAATCATAACTGGTAAGTTATCTTGAATTAACTTCCAAAATATATATAATTGAAAAAACAATTAGTATTTATACAACAATAACATTTTTTTTAAGGTCCATTTTGTAACGCTGTCTTTGATTTAACTGATTTACTCATCAGCTACATCGATGCTGATACGTATGAAACGCTAATAAATGAAGAATCAACTGAACTAATACCTCAAACAATTAAGAGGTACCAAAATAATTATGATAATTCGTGTAGCTTCGCTTAAAGACATATGTAATGTCAGCGATAGAGATGCAATAAATTTAATAACTGCATTTGTAAAATCATTCAATATTTAATCGAACAATTACACATTAAATCGAAATTCGATAAAAATAAATCGTAAATATTTTCGCAATAAAACTCTTTCTTATATAAAAATTATAGAGTAATTCAACTCTAAATTTACAAAAAATGAAAATCAAAAACAATATATTTTTACAATTATTTATAATATTAATAAAATTGTTTTACGCCTTAAATAATACATTTTTCTTTAATTTTTTAGTAATAGGAAACATTATATAATTTTTTTTTATTTTTGAGACTTTTGAAATATTTACTGTTATTTTTTATTTTACGTTATTATATCACTTATATAACAAAATGTATAATTATGTTTATGTTAAAATATATATTTTTACACATTTTAATAATATAAAATGTTTTTATATTTGTAATATTAAAAATTTATACGCAAAACAAAATATAATGATTTTTTCGAATAGTGTGAACTAATTTTTTTTATTGATTTTACAATAAACGGTCAATGTTAAAAAAAAATTACCAAAATGTTATCTGTTTGTAATATATTTCACTAGAATATTAAAAATAAACAATTTTTTTATAATTATATTAGTTAAAAGTTATAAGCAAAAAATAACATTTCTACCACTTTATGACAATTTTCAACCCCTTTGCGGCACGTGACCAAGAATATTAAAATTTTACCAAAAATTTTTATTTACTATGTACAAAAAAATGAATAGTGCGTAGCATCAAACTTTTAAAGTTGAAAAATAAGCGCCACCCTAATACGCAGTATAGTGACTGATTATGAAAATTTACTATAAAACAATATTTTATTACTGTTTAATACCCACAAAATTCTACATTATACAAATATTTGTAATTGTGACCAATGTAAATATTAAAGAAAATTATCATACAGGTGTAATAAAACAATACTAGTATTGAACAATATAAAGAATAAAATATCTAATGATAATTTTTCTTATATAAATAAAGCAGTTCAAACTATAAAACCCGTAATTTTCTCATCGCGGTTCCAGAATAATTACTGAATTTATATAAAACCATATATTAATAGCAGTCTTATAGACATTGGTTACAGTTAAGAAGAAGTCAGTATTATAGGGACTTGCAAAAAGTCGAAGCAAGAAAAAGCCA
>NW_026101597.1:0-1552 GCF_025091365.1 Daktulosphaira vitifoliae
AAATTTTTTTTTTAAAGTACATTACATTAGCTTTAATTTAAGATATATATAAAAGTGTCAGACCTTCTACCCGTACCTTATAAACTAGGGGAGTTGATTTTTGAAAGAACAAAAATTACACGAGTCCATTGAAGATGGAACACGCAAAAAAAGAAAAATATGATGGTTAAGTTAAATTAAGGGGAATTTATTAAGTAAAAAAAAAAACAAAACAGAAAAAATTAAGTTAACACGAGGAAAAAAACCGAATGGTCAAACAACCTAGTCTACAAATTAAAGGGGACAAAAAAGAAAAAAAAAGGTAATAATAAAAAGAATAGTTACACCTACACTTTTATTATTAGAGAATACGATGAACGTCTTTGGGTACCCACCGCCTATTAATCACGGCATTACCGCTAATCACGGCGGGTATAGGTTCCAAGTAAGCGACTGGTTTTTGGCAGTTAGACTTAGCTTGCAAGACGTTGAGACACCCCGGAATAAAATCCACTACGTCACCACATTGTACCAATAATATATACATGCATCACCCAATGTAACTATATACCTATATATAAAAAAATCACAAAAAATATAGATAGAACATGACAGGTCTTGTACACGCCTGCCATGTTGCGGGGCCTAAATAAATAAAAAAACTATAAAAAAAATTCGCCACACGTGCTTATGGCACAGCGCACAAAAAAAATAATCTGGCTCAAAACATAAAAACAAAACTTATACATTAACAGCCCCTAAGGGCTAAAGAAACTGGAGGCAGGTTTCGCCGACGCTAATAAAAAAAAAATCACATTATAAATTTAGCGGCCTCTTACAATAAAAAAAATATAAATATAAAAAAAGCAATTTGTTGTAACGCACACAACTAAAAAAACCGCTACGGACGAAAATTAGCGTACCAGTTCCGACGATGGCTAATTTTCGACAAAACCTCCGTCGCTTGACCCGGCGGTCCGTTGGCGACAAAACGGCTAGCTTTACAGTGGGGTAACAAATTTTAATACTCGGTGCCGGAAATTATCAAGAAAATGTTGAACTATCACATATCATAAGGCGACAATGTAGGCGGTGAGCAGTCCAAATGACGTTCAAGATAGGAAAGGAGCGGGGTGAATGTACACACAAATGCCGTCCATGAACCGATCCGAAGTAGTACACAGCTGACTATCTCGCACGCGCACAAACAAATTACAAATAATATTTATATATACAAATAGACAAAAAAAATAAACAGATACTTTTTATCACGTTACAAATTATATTTTTTCACACACGTCAAAACACAATTTTAGGAAATTTTCAGGAACAACTGCTTTCTTTAAACTTATATTAAATTAATGCTTTTGTAATGTATTATAAGGTTGAAAAAAAAAATTAATTTGGCAATTGTACCACTGTGAGAAATTAGACATCATAATTAAAAAATTCTCAATTCTTATACGTACATTAATAAAAATAAACCCAGCACGTGGGGACGTTGCATAGTTGGGTCCAGTATAGATTTAATCTGACAGTGATTAAAATCACTATCATAAGAAACGCTTCGATG
>NW_026101598.1:0-1551 GCF_025091365.1 Daktulosphaira vitifoliae
TTTCCCCCATTTACGGGGAACGAGGGAATTTTTTTCAATTTTTGAGGATAATTTCTTCGACTAGATACGATTTGAGATCTTTTGACGTATCATTGAAAGACATCGGTTTGGTAAGAGCTGAGAAAAAGTAGTACCAGGCACAAAAAAAAACACATCATAGTAAAACTAATACCTTCTCAGCTTCGCATCGAAGCTAAAAAGATAATGTTTAAATTATTTTTATTCTGAAAATAATTGAGTGAGTTATGATAAAAAAATGGCCTATATAACAAAATTATCCATTGTAAGCAGTTCAATAATCACCATCTCAATAATTATACAAATAAAGTTTTAATATTTGTACGATTTGAATTTAAATAAATTGTAGTTTGAATAAAACAGTTCCAAAATTATTCGAATACATTATTAATTATATTAAATTAGTGTTATTTACATAAAATTTTATTTCAATAAATCTAGTTTTTTGTCGTCTTAACATATAAATATTATAGAGTTGCTAACAGCGTGGTTCAATACAAATATTTAAATTATTTTTTATTGCATTATATAATTTATAAATATTGCTAATTATTTACGATCATTAAAATTTTCATGAAAGATTATATAAAAATATATTAAATTTAAATATATTATTGGAATTTTTAAATAAATTATTATTAATATTTTTAAATAATTAAACTTTATGTTGTAAAGTTAGGGGACCAATATAACACAATGATAACGCCTATATATAATATTAGGATAAATATATATAACTCAACTAAATGCATTTAATGTACACTAATACTATAAAAATAACTATTAACATAATTATTTCGATTAAGAGGCCAATTACATTAAAATAATATTACATTGAGAGTATATTTTGGTCTGTTCAATAACAAAAGCTTCAAAAGTAAGTATTTTTTGGTAATAGCAGTATATTCATTTATAATAATTATAATTAATTGGAAAATATACACTAATATAATAAAGGTTATGTACGATACACTTATACCAGCCTAAAAAGTATGAAAAGGGTAACAGAAGATTTAAGGTAAGAATAGGAGTGCACCAAGATTCTGCTATAAGCCCTTACATATTTTCTATAGTGGTGGTTGAAATTACTAGAGAAATACTATGCAATATATCTAGATGAATTTAGTTCGCTGAACTTGCAGTTTTAATATGAGAAAATAGAGAGGAAATTAATCATAGGCTAGAGATTTTACACCTCTATGGGAATATGAAGAATAGAGTTCAGATTAAGTAAGAGTATAACACAATATATAGAGGACGAGTTTGACAAAGGAGAACACGATGTAGATGAAATAGAGAGATCAGTGATAATAAGAAAGGACATGTAGGATAGATGGAAAATTTTAATTTAATATATTTTAAGTTATAAGTTATATAGATAAAGTTTTAATACAACGCAAGTTCATTTATAATTTTGCTCATCTAGCAATTCAAAATAAAAGTTCGAATGATGAACAGACATGCCAATTTGAAGAAGGTATGACGAGAAAAGCTGCAGAAAATGGAAACTTAGAATTGTTAAAATATGCACAT
>NW_026101599.1:0-1551 GCF_025091365.1 Daktulosphaira vitifoliae
TTTTGGGAACTGTAGATGGGATGAAATGTGTGATTTAGATAAGTTATTAAATGGTTTGGTCAATGGATTGATAAGCAACAGAGGATGGAGGAGAAAAAGGAATTAGATCTTGGACTTCTTTGAGTAATATGTGCACCTCAATCTCTCATTCCTGAGAAAGTATGTGCTATGACATTAAATTAGCTATTAGGGGTTCATATCATTGTAGAATTTTTTGAATAGAATTCTTTTATTTAATTTTTTTTGCTAAAAACTAGTTTTCTCTAAATATTACTTCTCATCAAAAACTTATATAATACTTACAAACATAAAAGAATTTAATTTTCTTTTTTTTATATAATCTTCACTACCTATTATTCTAAACTTATTAGCTGTTTAATACTTTATAATCTTTGTAATATTGCCAACTCAGTTTTTTCAAATGGAAACACATATTTTGAAATGAATAAAATGCTCGAGGTTTTAATAGTAAATGGTATTTGAGTTTTTAACATAATTTTATTTGTTTATGAGATATAAACCTTTAAAGTTAATAAACATGTATAATATATAGGGGATTACAAGTATAGGTAGCTAATTTTTTTCATGACGTCTATATCGTAGATATGCAGTATTAATTGACAATTATAACTTTTTCAACAGATATGCTTAAAGTGTGGTCATAGGGCATATTGTTATAAGTTAATATATAAATATTTTTCAAATCCATCCCTTATTTCTTTAAAGGTTTTAACCTTATTTTATTTAGTAGATTAAATGTTAGAAATTAATCCAACTAAAACAAGTGTCAAAGATTGGTACTTGGTAAATTATGAACAAGTATTTTGGAAATTAATAACATTTTTAAATATTGAGAGGAGGCGACATGCGGCCAGTGACACCTGGGCTGGTTTTGGCCAAGAAGCCTAAGCTGGTGCTCTTATCAGCGGTTGATCTATTCAACCCCGACGGAACCCCAAAAAAGCTGATCAGCAGGTCCGAGGAGAAACAGGGGGAGACAAAGGGCCCGGTAAGTTCGATAACTGAATCCGCGACGCCTTTGCCATCCAGTAGCAAAGACGTCCAGCAGGTGCTTGCACCAGCCCCTGCATCAGCACCCGCTCCAGACCCCACTCAAACCACCTTATAGACAGAGGTGGTGAAGCGGAAGTGGGCCAAAAGAGTGGAGCGGGTGACTACGGCTCCCAAGGTGGAGGTCCCTGAGGGGTCTAAGGCCAAGTCACCGCGACCGTCTCGGGGCCTGACTGCCTCCCAGCTTCGGGCCAAAGTCCCGAGCACGAAGGCGATGGTAATCGAGCCACTTAGGGAGGGTCAACAGTATGCCGCGTTCATAAAGACCGCGATTGCTGCCGTTGACCTCAAAGCCCTGGGGGTTCATATGGCCAGCACCAGAAGGATCTGAACGGGAGCCGTCCTTTTGGAAGCACGGGGATCAGGCGCCCAGGCTGATAGCTTAGATGACAGCCTGAAGAGCGCCCTGAAGGAGCATGACTGTGGGTCCATCGTTCGTTGATGACCGTACCCGTCATGCTCCTGGAGGGTTGGGTTTGG
>NW_026101600.1:0-1550 GCF_025091365.1 Daktulosphaira vitifoliae
ATTTCAAATAATTTGAACAGAACTAATTTTAAAATGGTCAAATAGAATTTCTATAAATTGAAATAATTTCAAGAGATTTGCGAAGGAGGTACCATTTCTACGTTATTTTATTGTGTTCGCTTTTCGAATCTATAAAATCAATGCTATCGGCTAAATAATAATGGAATAAATTACACAAGTAGTAATGTCACTAATTTCCACAGCGAGTAATGGTGCGCAGATTAAAGAGATCAACACTCAGCGAAAGTGGTCGTTTACTTGAAACGCGATAGTACTGATACGGACCATGTAACGTTATCTTTTTAAAATGCGAAAACAATAGACCAGAACACACGGTGGCGGTGGTTTTGTGCGCCGACCATACAGCGGTCGATGGCTGTGCGGCGATATACGAGAGAATAAGTTTACGAGGCCGTTATTTCTTCTTTTCGACAACAAACTGTCGCTAATTCCTTACCGGGAACGGTCCAGTGAATGGCCTACAATTGTTAAACGCAACACGCTGAGAAAACAGAAACGATGGGCGTGTGACTTCTAAACGATTTGATCCAAAACCAAACGTAACGCCTTAACGCCACACACATAAGTTTAACGGCCCACACATTCGACCAAACCTGTGCGAGAGACTCCTACTAAGTAAATCGTTCTCCAAGTTACGTCACTGACGCGCCGAAAACCCGACAAAAGCGGTTGTACTTCATTAGATAATTTGTAAAACTTGCAAATTTTGTGCCAACAACCTTTTTTTCTTTCGACACGATTTATTTACAAGTACAAGTGAGTAAACTGTTCATGCCATTACAGTAAACGATTACATCAAAAAAATGATCACCTGTCGGCCATAATGTACATTATACAATGACACAAATAGTCGTATCGATCACCGACAATCAACTGAAACTTAAATTGAAATTATACAGGGCAACTCATTTAACCTAAACAGAACTTGGCTTACAATCATTAATTGCCAATCACTTGTTAATAATCGGATGATAAATATCCATTTGGATTTTCCACATTGAAAAAATCAATATACTCTTCTTTTTATTGATTGTAATTGATGCACAAATCATACAATTATTAGGTAACACATACGTTGCACATTGGTGGAAAATTGCACACCAATTGTAGATAAACTTGAATACTTTTACAATAGTAATAACAAACACCTATCAGACACGCGCAGGTAATACTTCGTGCGTATCGTTCAAGACGTGTTAAACAAATTACACTCGCTTTGCTTTTCATATTAAAATTTTAGAATCTCATCCCGTTATCCAAATATTAATTGTATAGAGTTCATTTTAAAATGTGCAAATTATGTGAACGTATCCAGTTAAACNTTTTAAAATGTGCAAATTATGTGAACGTATCCAGTTAAACAGATTAAAAATACATACATTTCCTTGGCAAACGACTAATTTTACAACCACCTCGTACTTTTTTAAGATGTCTCCTACTGAAAATCAATACAGTCTTCCAATAACTACAGTTATCTTTTAAGTATACCATCTAACGTTCCATTTTTCAAAACCAACACAAATGAACAA
>NW_026101601.1:0-1549 GCF_025091365.1 Daktulosphaira vitifoliae
GGGGCTACGAAACGTCGGCACGGGCGCAGTTTCCCTAGCTCGGGGAATCGGGCGCGTCCTCAGGTTGCGGATAGAGGAACGCCCTGCAGATATGCAGGTTAGCCGCGAAATAAGCAGTCCATTAACTTGGATGTTGAGGAGCCGGGAGGCGTGGAGGCTCGTCCAGGTGTTCGCCGAATCCATCTTGAAAAAGAAGGAGGAAGGTGAACGCCTGAGACAGAGGCAGCCGTTCCGCTTTCTCCTTCTTTTTCAAGACGGATTCAACAAACGCCTGGACGAGCAGCCACGCTTCCCGGCTAACCAACATCAGGTCCACCATGGATCCGACTCGGAACGTAGCTATATATAAAACTATCAGTCTTTCCGAAACATTTTAAAAGTTAAGTTGCAAAAATTACCATTTTGAAACCCTTCCTGTGGGCTAGTAAAAAGTCAAATGATCCCAAAAATATATCAAATGATAAATAAATACCTAATGTTTCTACATAAAAAACAGTTATATTGATTCGGTCATTTTTAAAAAAGTTATGGCAGTTTTAAGAAAAAAGAATATTGAAAAAATATCGAAAATTACTGATTTTGAAAATTGTAATATCTTGTGAGATTTCCCCCTTTTACAAGTAAAGAAGAAATTTTTTTCAATTTTTTAGGTTAATGTCTTCGACTAGATACAATTTGCGATGCTTCGACGTATTGTTCATAAAAATCGGTCCAGTCAGAGCTAAGATTGAGTTGTAACAGACACACAAAAAAAACCCATCATAGTAAAATTAATACCTCCTCAACTTCGCATCAAAGCTAAAAATTAAAAAACGCCCTTTCGTAACTGTCTATCCAACAAATTCAGTGTTTATATGTTCTTTGTAGTCACGATACATTTCATATTTTATACTAAGATTATAAAATATTTTGGGCATAAATTGTATAGTTGAAATGTTATAATACAAACATACAAAGAAAAAAACAAACATTTTAGCTGGCCTACTTGTCCTGAGATGTAACTTTTCCTATGAAAACATTAAATTTTAGTTACTATATATTTACTGTATATTATATAAAAATTTGATATCGTAATAAATTTTTCTGGGCTTAAGACTCCAAATTTCGAACTCTTCTGATTAATAACGTCATTATCAGCATCATTGAGGGGGCCCCAACTTGCCATTAATATACTATTACATTACACAATTGTATATTGTATTATATTATATTCCACAATATTGTATTAAATATTTAAAATATTAAAAAATATATCCTTACTCAAATAATTTTAATTTTAATTAATTTTTAACGCTTTCAGCAGTTAAATGTATAATTTTTTCATTTTTAAATAAAATATAACAAATACATGCATCATTTTTTTTATTAAACGTTATACATTCATAACTTAGTGAAATATTGTTAACAGTATGTTGTTGAAAGTATATTAGATATTTAAGTAATCATTAGTGTTAAAAAAAAAACCCAGCACATGGGGGTTGCGGCACAGCGGTGACATGGCATAGTTGGATCAAGTATAATGATATCTGACAGTGATTAAAATCACTAT
>NW_026101602.1:0-1548 GCF_025091365.1 Daktulosphaira vitifoliae
AAAAATTCGATTTTTTTGCATTTTTATCGTAATAGATAACTGAAATAGAAAGAATAGTAATCATTTCCTAATAACTTTTGGGGTTTAAAAAGATTCTGCAATTGAAATATTCAGAACTTAATTAATTATAATGATTTACTTTAACTAAATAAACCAAACAAAACAAAGTTGTTAAAAGGATTTACTCAATTGAGCGTATTATAAAATTTGATTATAATTGTAAAAATCCATCGTTAAATTCAGGTGAAACTATAAATTATTTTTTTTAAATTTATGATTTATATAGCAACATATTACAAAAAAATTTGGCATATTATAGACTGGTAGTAGCACACACAAATAGAGTTAAAAAATTAATAAATTATAAAGTAAAATTATTTACTTTTGTAGTTGAATACTTTTATCATATCAAATCTAATTCGACAATAAATACTTTAAGAATANCTTTTATCATATCAAATCTAATTCCACAATAAATACTTTAAGAATATTAAAAATTAATGATATTAATTGTTTGTATGGAAAAAGCTGGTTAAGCTACATTTTATTTGAATAAGGAATATTTTTTTGATTTTTAAGAGTAATAACTTAAACTAATCATTAACTTAAATATCATAAACTTAAATGAATCATTTGACGTATCGTTGAAAAAAGTAGGTCTAGTGAGGGTTGTCAAAATAAATCGTAGCCACAAAAAGAACCACATAGTAAAATAATATTAACATGAATATCAATTTCTTCTCACGAGGGGATACTATAGTGATAAGATCCTTTATATTTATTGAAATTATTGAATCTAAATGAGATAAATATCAAATGATTTGAAAATTCTATTCTAACTCAAAAAAAAATGCAAAATATTAATTGCCACAGAGGGATTTGAACCTCGTACCCTAAGCGATATAGACACAGGTGTTACCTATTTGGCAACTGTTCGTTGCTTTCGTTGCATGATAAAATTGGCTATTTAAGCTAACTCAAATTAAAAAATTGTCCGACTTTAGAAAAGTAAAAAAATTTTAATAAGTTCAATTTCATATGTCTTATGAACTTTATTCTATGTCAATTAAATTATATAATATTCATGAAAGTCAGTTTATTCCCCTAATAAAATATTTTAAAATAAAATAAAATACAAAACCTAGAATTTTAATAAAAAATAGCATATTTTTAAATACGGTAGCCTTTTGCGCATAGAAGATAGGTCGTCGGGACAAATTTTTTTTTTTCTTTTATAGTACATAAAATAAGCTTTAATTTGATATATGTTTAAACGCAGTATTTCCGGAACATTTTCAAAAAGTTAGATTTTGTAAAAAAGTTGATATTTTAAATCCTCCCTATGAGCAGAATAAGTGTTACATTTTCAAAAAGAATGATATCAAATGAAAGGAAAATATCTAAGGTTTTAGTTTAAAAAAAATTATGTTGATATGTTGATTTTTGAAAAAGTTATGGAAGTTTTATGAAAAAGAAGTGAAAAAAATGACAAAATTTATCGATTTTTAAATTTGTAATTTTTTTGGATATTTCCCCCATTTGCGGGGA
>NW_026101603.1:0-1548 GCF_025091365.1 Daktulosphaira vitifoliae
AAAAAAAAAAAAAAAAAAAAAACATTATAGTAAAACCAATACCTTCTCAGCTTCGCATCGAAGCTAATAATAATAAGTAGTAGTAAAATGCTGAAATTTAAAATATTATAAGAATATTTTTTTTTTCCAAAATCGAGAGGATTTCAAAAGGGAGCAAAAAAAAAAAATAGATCATTTCCTGGTATTTGATTAGACCAAAAAAAAACTTGATTCTTGTAAATTAATTTAAATTTAAATTCGTGATTTTCTATTTTGTTTGCTTTGTTAATTTGGAGCGTAATAAATGGAAATAACTATTAACGTGTCATTTTAACTTCAACGCTCCTTATTTATTGTTAAGACAATACTGAGATTTCTATGTGTGAATAATAATTGAATTTAAATAATTTGTGACTTATGGAACTTTGATTCATTGTTAAACAAAATATCTTATACACAATAAATAATAATACAAAATAATAAAGTATTTTGCTATATTCGCATCCATACGATTCGTCGATATGCATATGTACCATTTTAATTGTTTGAATAGTTTATTTTAAAAAGTGACAATTTTTTTTTTTTTAAATAGCAACTTTAATATATTGAATTAAGTTGTTTTAAATGTTTAATATCTAAAATTATTAAAATAACTAACCAAGAGGACACAACATTTTTGAGTATTTTATACCTGGTTCATTAAAAATATACAAAATTTGCAAAAATTGGGTTTGCTAATTTATTCTAAACAAAAAAGGTCCGGGTCTGTCATTTTGTATTAAAATTCTTTTTGAGTGATAGCTACAAAAAAACTACAAAGTTGATTACTTTTACTTAAAACCGATCCAAATACCAGGAAATTATCTATTTTTTTTTGCTTCCTTTTAAAATCCTCTCGATTTTGGAAACGATTAGCAAACCCAATTTTGCTAACAAGAATATGGCCAGGGATGGTTTCTACCTCATCTCATGATTCAATTATTTAGTTATGATAACTTTTTCATTGTTTATTCCAATTTTCCTATATAGCAATGCAGAGTATAACTTAAAAATATAATAATAATAAGTAGTAGTAAAATGCTGAAATTTAAAATATTATAAGAATATTTTTTTTTTCCAAAATATTTATACAAGAAATAGTGATGTTTATCTTGAGAATTTTAACAATCAACTTTTTTTTTTATATAGGATTTTGTTTAATAATCAATCATTAAAAACAATATATGTATTGAAGATTTAAAATAAAATTTAAAAGTTAAATCTTTTAAATAATCAAGTTTTTTTTTTTGATCTAATCAAATGGACAATAATTATTATATTGACGAGGAAATAATACCATTTAAATTAATATATTTTAAAACTAGACGTATAAATGACACAAAATTACAAAAATTATTTTATTAGTTTAAAATAATCTTCAATGAATTCCAAATTAATCTAACCTTCAAAATTAAAATAATTAATACAACTGTAAAAATATTGACAATTTAAATAAATAGTTCATAAAACGTGCTTACTTGCAATTTTTAATTTAAAATAATGTACTATGTAATAATACACTATTTATAA
>NW_026101604.1:0-1547 GCF_025091365.1 Daktulosphaira vitifoliae
ATGAAAAAAATGGAAAATAAATTTTAGTACTCATATTAAATGTAATGTAACTCGAAAAATATTTGTTTAAATGAAAAAATAAAAAACACCTTTTTTATTTAAAATTGTCTTTTAAACAACTTTTGTACGAAACTTTTTTTTGTGAGTTAATTATTTTTTGAGAAAATGAAAAAAGTCCATATTTTTGAACTTTTGCGAGGCTGTAAAAAAAAGGATCAAGTCCAATCGATGAGGACTTTTAGTATGTCATTATACATATCTAAATTCAACTTTTTAAAAAAAAAATTTGGTTTGGAATTTTTTGCGCCATTTTCTCTTTGTTGAGTGGCCTATATGTATAGTATTTAAAAAATGATAAATCAATAAAACGGAGATCAGATTACATTTTTTTTTTTACGTATTACATTTTAGCTTTGAAGCCAAACATAGAAGGAAAGATTTTGTGATAGTATGTGTTTTTATATGCCTGTCCACAAAAATTCTCAGCTCTCACTTGACTTTAATGAACAAGGTACCTTTCTAGTTCAAAAATTTGAAGAAAAAAACCGTCTCATTTTTAAAAATTTTAAACAACATAACTCATTCTCTTAACGTTAAAAATAGCATTTTCTAAATTTTTTTCTGCATTTTAAAACTAATGTAACTTTTTTTTTTAAACACTGATCGAAATAAGATTTTAATATAATTATTAGAAACGGTAAGAGTTTATTTTGTATGCTTTTTTGAAAATCTTAAGTACAGAATGATTATTAAAGAGACCACTCACGCATGTAAATTTTTTTTTTACAATTCGATTTTTGAAAATATTCCGGAACGTCTGACATTTCTAACCTATATCAAATTACTTCAATATTAAAATAAAAATTGTTCTATTGTTCTACTATAATATAGTAGAACAATTTATATTATTATTATCATGAATTATTCGTGTTATTCATATTATGAAATCGTCTGCCAAAGTAAAAAAATAACGTTATTTTCAATCATACAAATAATTTAACAATCATTTAATATTTGGATAAAATTTTTAAGTACATAGAAATTGCAAAATTAAATATATACAAATTATAAAATTTAACTGGCTCGCATCGAAGCGTTTTCTTATGATGGTAATATTAATCACTGTCAGATACCATCTATACTTCTAGGTCCAAACTTTGCTGTGTCCTCACTGTGCTGGGTTTTTTTGTTTAACATTATAAAGGCATTCGGGAAAAAAATCATTGCTATAAACAACTTAATAAGGTACAGTTAACATATATTTCTTACATACAATTTTTAATTACAATGTTTGAAAAAAATTGCTTTTGTTTTATGAAATATTAATAACAGTTTAATAATTATTATTATACGTATAATCATATTATATTTCACATTATTACATGTTTATCTATACCCTATAATTTTGTTTTTCGTTTTTGATTACTTTTTGGTAAAATGTTCGTTTTAAAGTGATAATATATAACTATGACTTTATTTGTAACGTTTTTCTGCTTTACTAGAAACAACTATAAAGTTTCATGTAGAGTTTCCCGGTATATCCGGGA
>NW_026101605.1:0-1547 GCF_025091365.1 Daktulosphaira vitifoliae
ATATTTTTAAGTTGTTCGTTTTTATGTGTAAAGCAATACACATATCGAGATAGACTACTTTCATTTTACTACTCACTTTTCATCTGCGTTATTCGATGAAAGCCCATCCTCAGAAAAATATTGCCACGCGTGATATTTTTTATTTTATTTTTTGAGTATATACCATAAGTACACTTATAAATATACGCTTTATTAGGATGTCATAGTAGAGCCTCTCATATGTAAAAATTGGTATCAGTATAGTCACAACACGGGTCTGTAGCTGTCGCTCTGAACATGGACTCTGCAACTAGTCCGAAACGTCAATTCTTAACCAAAAAATTGGAGACATCCGAAAACACGTCAAGCAATACGACAATCCGCAAAAGCTTTACATACTCCACAAGTATATCTCCCCTAAACAATCATATTTTGCATATGATCCTTTTTCATCTGAAACTATAAACATAATTGCACCGATATTTAGATCCGTATATATAAGTTTTAACAGTTATTTCATGATTTTTCTTTTTTTTTTTTTGAGACAAGAAATTAGCATGAATTCTATAGCTTAGAAACTATAATTATTTCTCCAATGACTAAGATATATCTTACAATATTCACTATACTTTTCATTCATTAATTTTAGAATGAGTTTAGTGTTAATATTTGTATGCGATAGCGCATCATTATAGTTTAAAAGGTGCTTACATACTTATATCTATAAAATATCAATATGAAATAAATACAATTGTATTTTAACAGTTCTATAAAAATGCGTTTATTCCGAGTATGCATTTGCAAACAAAAACTTGTTAGCATGTTACTATAGACATGACAATGTAACAATTTAATATTATAATATTAAATTTTATTGACGCGCTTTGTTTAAAAATCAGTCGTTGCACATTTACGTTATTGTTCAAGCACTTGTAAATCGAAAAACGTTTATTGTTCATGTACTATTATTTATGGGACGCTTTTGAAAAACCGTTAAGTTTTTTTGGACGGCGGTCTGAATGTTTTTTGGCTTAATTCCACGTTTTTTATAAGTACTTTGAGAGCATCTGAACTGCACATTTTTATGCAGTGTACTTTCTAAGAGTTGTCTAGTATCATTAAGTATTAAAGACATATTCACTGTTCATATACTGTGTCAAGTAAATCGAGTGGACCACTCCTGCAATTGCACAAAGCAAAAACGATCCAGCATTTCGATCACAATATAAACATACGTTTATATTAAAAGCCTGGAGATCAATGAGCAATCCGGTAGCTCGAGAACATGTGTTATTTTTCCGCTTATTCGTCTAACGTTAAACAGTCTAAAATCGGATTTTTAACACTTGAACGCGAAAAGCGTTACAATATCTATCAATTAAGTTAAATATGTATACGTAATGAAAAGTAATGAATGGCATTTAAAACAAAGTGTAAGTGCTTACGCGTATTTGTGAATATGGTCCTAAAAAAGTTTTATAAGGCAATGCGCGTTTATAATAACACTATTGTCATTACTATATGACCTATTTTTAACTGATTAATGTTACAAATTTCATTTGTGGTTT
>NW_026101606.1:0-1546 GCF_025091365.1 Daktulosphaira vitifoliae
TTTAGTTCAGAAATTTGTGATATGAGTGTATCTAGATTTTTTGCGTTTGCTTTACATTGTGCCAAAGTATCACTTTGAATATATATATATTATAAAGTGTAGGTTGAGTGCATTATGATTATTTTGGAGTTCGGTAAATTTTGACACTATTTTAACTTTTTTTTTAGTCTACATTAAATATACAGATTATTACTAAATAAGGAAACAGGGTATTTGTTACAAACAAAGATAACAATAGAAACTCGTTTCCTTACTTACTGAACACTTTATATAGTAAAATTAAAAAGAAAAACGAAAATTTGTAGTAACTTAGTTCAAATTTATTATTGAATTCGGAACGTTTGCTTTAAAATCGCTAAGGATAAGGAATTAAATTTTTATCAAGCACACTTATAGTTTACATTTTTATTATTCAACTTCTCAAAATGTTTTCGAAATACTCTAAACTTCAAACATATGTTTAAATAAAGCTTAAATATATATATTAGTTAAAAAAAAATTGTTACAACAGCTACATTTTGTAACATCTATGTGTAAATATCCGTTAAAGTTAAACAAAAAATTATATTTTGGTGTAAAAAAATAACCATTTTTCGTTTTATAATTTTATATTTCATTTTTTTTTTCAATTATTTATAGTATTTATTTAAAGTATAGACACTTTATATAAACTATTCATGTTATATAAGAGGGGAGTTAAAAGAAAAGAATAATTATTTTCAAATACATTGCGACTGTTTCATAAAAAAATTGTACTTGACGCCTACTATAATAAAAAAATTTAATTTATTTGATTTTTAAAATTTTACTTATTTATTCATATTACATACTAACCCAATACAAAGCATGAATATATTTGTATGTAAATACATATAATTTAATATGGATATTGTTAACAAAAAAAACNCAAAGCATGAATATATTTGTATGTAAATACATATAATTTAATATGGATATTGTTAACAAAAAAAACGAATTCCAGAAAAAAATACTTTGATTTTGCTAAAACAAATTTTTTTTTTAATAAACAAATTATTACTGGCCTAATATGAAAATAAATTACTACTAAATAAAATTTTAATTTAGGATGTAATAAATGAGCCAACTTTTTACATTTAGATGCAATTTGAGAGGCTCTAAGCCTCTCCTCGTTCAAAAGTTATTTTTTTTCTCGTAAAGCCTCATTATTTTATCAAGTTTTTCCGATATTACATACTACACATGTTACTCACATTTTTATTAGATATATTTAAAATATAACAGCTTTGATGTTTTAAATGTATTATTCACCATAATTGTAAAATGTGTTTCATTATTATGATCTAAACGTCTCTGTATTTAGAGTTATTGGGTTGTACAGTGACCAAACGAGACTTGGCCACTGTATTATACCATTTCATTAAACATTTACAAGAGTAACGATTTGTGCCAGAAATTTATAAAGTATTGAACAACTAGTTTACATAATTAATATTTTAGTGCGAATAAGTATGACAAATATTAAAACCTAGTCTGGCGTCTCGCTGGAGATTTCCATGACGTCGTC
>NW_026101607.1:0-1546 GCF_025091365.1 Daktulosphaira vitifoliae
TTCTCAGCTTCGCATCGAAGCTAAAACACAATTTTTATTTTTTTAATTTTTAAATTGAAGATATTACTGATATTCCTAATTTTTTAGGATAAAAATGTAATAATAATATGTTAAAATAAATTATAGTCCAAACTATTATTATTAAATTTTCAAAATTAAATAACTATTTTAATGATTTAACATTTTACATTTTTAATTATTAAGCAATTTAATCTAGTAAATTAATGGTTGAGAAAAAAAAATTATATTTTTTAAATAAAAAAATTGGTTTTAATTGTTTTCAACAGGATTAGAATGGAAACAAACTCGTGTTCCAGTAACAATATCCATTAGAGCAACTCCGTGTAGAATTTGCTATAAAGAAGAAGCTTTCCATAGTTTTTCCTCAGAGTGCAGTCATTGGTTTTGCAAAGAATGCCTTGAAAATTCTTTACAAAAGAAAAATTACTGTCCAATTTGTTATGAAGTTTATGATGAAAATTATGAGAATATATAAAATTTTATTTAAGAGTGATATCCAAAAATAATATTTTTTAATTTTAATGTTAAATTACATTGTTTATTGTACAAGATGTTCAACTAACTTTTTCTCGCGTAATATCTTTAATAATAAAAAATAAGATCTAGATAATATTTTGTCAGAAGTCATTATTATAAAACTTAAATTAACATAAAAAATATAGCTCTATCCCTTTCCTTGTCCTTAAGATTATAATATTTTTAAGTTTTCAAATGGAAATATATATATTTAACTAGCTTATCAAATAAAAAATGTTCTAACTAAGATAATAACTGGTCATTATGAACTTTTGAACCGATATTTTGTAATTTTTTTAAAGTTTTACTATAATAGTCTTGCTTCGAACGCGATAGCGCTGACATGCCGCTCTTAACGGTCGACAAAATATTTCAAATTTAAATTGTTTCTTTAACGTATATATTTAAATTTTCGGCTTTTATAATTAATGCAACGAATAATGTTTCAGAAAATTTCTTTTCCAAAGCCTCTCTCAGCAGCATAAAAATTCAAATATTAATACGAGATTATTATAGAAAAACCATTCATTTTTTAAAAGAAAAAAATTTATAATTTCATAGATACCAATTACACGAGGAAAAATAGCTCAACTCTCACACGTTTCATCTGTTCATAATAAGAAGGTAACTCCATCTGACTTAAATAATAATAATACACCATTTTTGTAAAAATAACTGCCAATTCTCCGATTGTTTCTTATTCTCAAAACCAAAATAAATTATTTTCTGATTTCCTAAACGAGTTTAAATCTTTAATAAATCCACTCCTCTGTCTTCTAATTGGTATTAAGTTACTACTCCATAAAAATGCCAAAACTAACTTGCATACTAAACTTATAATATTTAAAAGTTTTTTTAAGCCAGTAGGTCGTACGGTATTGAAANTTTTTTTAAGCCAGTAGGTCGTACGGTATTGAAATATGGGGAGCAACAAAAAAATAAAATATTAGCAAAATTCAAATTTTACAATCCAAATGCCTTCATCGAGTTCTTAACGCCCACCTTATAT
>NW_026101608.1:0-1545 GCF_025091365.1 Daktulosphaira vitifoliae
CAATAGATTATACTAGTGTTCTATACTCTGATTCTCCGCGCTATTTTCATTAAAAAAACGTCTAAAATCAGACTGGTAAGTCAAAAAGTGGAGAGATATTAACCAACTAAATGCTTGGTGAATTAGTGTAATATTTCAACTCTAATATAATTTGTATTTCGTAACTTGCTTTGCCAACATGAGATACCAAATTATATTATTATTTTTAAGCAAAGACTTTAATGATATAGAGCCTATTTCTTTTCAATCACCTCAATGACGTTCTAAATTAGATACGGCTGTACTATAGAATTTACACACGATAAGTTATGTTAGTGTCCTACACTCCGATTGCCCGTGCTATTCCCTTTCGAGAAAAAGGCTGAGATCAGACTTGGCAGTCTAAAAGTAGAGAGACACTTTGAAGAGTACTTATGGTTGATTTGAACTTTGATTGTAATATTGTGCCAGTACTCTGTCCAACCAAGTTGTGGCGCTTCAATAAGTAATAGAACACAGTGCAATCTAATCATGTATTTTTTTTTAAGTGTATCAAGGTATACATTTAATAAATCATATCCCAATATGTTTTATGTGTTGGAATGTTTGTATCACTAAAAATGTTCGTCCGAAAATAAGATGTATAATAATAATTATTTTAAGTGCCAGTGATTAATACGGTGAAGATTCAATATAGAATTGTAACTAAGAGTAAATTATTTTCATACGCAGATTCCATATGTGTGAATACTGACCAAGAACTCGTTTTTTTTGAAAAAAAAACGATCTTTTTATAGCCAACAAAACTTGTTTGGCGATCTCTGGTAAAATTTTTAAGATATATAATTAGAAAATGATATTTAGAATTCCCTTCCTGTCTGTAGGTAATTAATCAGATTTTCAAAAAATTTATATCAAATAAAAGGGAAATATCTAAGGTTTCAACATAAAAAAAGAATTATTTTTATTTCATCATTTTTCAATAAATAATATAAATTTAAAGAAAAAAATTTCGAAGTTTAACACATCATGGTAAAATTAATATCTTCACATCTTTGCATCGAAGCTAAAATAAATGCTACTTAAAAATCTAAAAATTTGTTTTTAAAGTTGTTATTTTAGAATAACGTAATAGTCAAAAATAAATTAATCAATGAATATTATATTTTTTAGCTTCAATCTCTTTTTTTATTGTTATTATTAAAAATAAATTTATTATAATAAATCATTTTTCTTTAAATATTTTTAAAAAATATCTAAAAAAGATAGCTCCCTTGTTTTAACAACAACTCCAATAGTTTTCTCACGCTCATGTTTGAATAGATAAATACACTTTTTGTTCTCAATATCTTCTTGAGAGCAATTAAGCCCGTTCTTGTCAAAAAACATCCATTCACCTACTCTCACGAACAAAAAAATACACACATCCAAGTAATATGCTGCAGCAAAATATTCGATCAAGCCACCCGAACTAACCACGTTACCTGAAATGTATATAAAAACTTAATTCTTCAAATAATTTTCTTTACATTATTTTTGTATAATAAAATGTTCAAGGAACAATAT
>NW_026101609.1:0-1545 GCF_025091365.1 Daktulosphaira vitifoliae
TAAACTTAATTTAAAATTTTATTTTAAAAATAGCTACTTTATATATTATTTTTTTTAATTTGGCACATAACCTTTAAGTTATCGTGACAAATATCTTTATAATCATTTCAATACTTTTTGATATTTTTCGAGTGGGTTAACATAATTTATTATTTTGCCCATTGTATTAATACATAGCGACTTCATCTTGATTACGATGGTAGGCTATTGATGTACTATAGAGACGTCTGCATTACGTACCTACGTTTATTGTTTAAACTCCAATTTGAAACTTGTAGGAAATTCATAAGCAGTAAATGTATTATATTCTAATGTTATTAATTTTCGTTTAGGCAAAGGCGTGTATCGATAATAATCAATTTATAATGTAAATTTTTAAAGATAAAAAACAAATAATTACCATGTGGTTAATTTGAAGTCGCTAATAAGAAAAATAATACAAAAGTAACTTCTTTAAACTTTCTATTTCATTTCACCCTATAATTTAAAAAAAATACCAAGAAGAAAAATGATAGCTTAAGTGATTAAATTAATTTTAAAATACCACATGAGTATATTTAATTCAGAAAAATATATAATTAAAGTTAAAAGTCTCCAACTGCTTGTTAAAGATACTTGCCAGGTAGTGGTATTTGAAAGTTTTACGAGATGGTTTTAAATACTCGACGTTTGTGTTCTAATTAAAAAATCTATTAAGGAGAATTTCGGTCGAGTACTGCATGCAAATGAAATTAATACTGCGTTGCGTTTATATTCTATAATTTAAAATGCTAATAACTCCAATTGTAAAGTTATTCAAAACTGGTTATTGAGCAATCATTGTTTTAAGGCCTCATTCGTATTTAAATAAAAACAAATGCACGGAGTTTGGTATAAGCTTTTAATTTTAAAAGTTTAACTAGAAACAAATTTAACACATTTTAACCATCCGTTAAATATTTTTTTTGAATTATACATGTAAAAGTAATGAACATAATTAATTTCAACTGCTGTTAATTAAAAAATAAAAGTAACGAGATATTTGAATTAAACATTTAGAATACTGGACAATTTTAATTTAGTTATCATATTTCCTTTAAAATTATTCTGATCCCTCATGATAATACAAATAAAAACATTTCTCATCAGTCATCTAGTGAATTCGATCGTTAATAAAATAATATAAAGAAACTTTTCGTGTACTGTTTATATTATCATAAAGATTTATCTACATTAAATCGTTTGGGTATTTATTTAAAAAATAAATAAATTACAATTGAAATCCATTAGAACGGCAGATCGTTTTCAAAAGTATGTATAAATTAAAAACAAAAAGTGCTTATAGGAAAAAACAGAGGACCTACTTAATATCTCAATTTTTTAATACAATGCAGCATCATAAAGACTGAATTCGCTGAAAATTATAAATGACTGAGTAATAATTAAAACTAGTAAAATAGTTTAGAGTACATTAAAAAAATTAGAAAGAAAAGAATCTTAAGAATTGATTAGAAAGTCAGAAATGCTAATATACTTTAATTTGAAAAAAAAAAATTTGACCTCTGG
>NW_026101610.1:0-1545 GCF_025091365.1 Daktulosphaira vitifoliae
AAAAAAAAATGGGATTTATTTAACTGTCATGTAATGGCTGTTTAAAAACGGCTTACGAATTTAAGGTCAATTACCTCATAAATATGCCAAATATGGTCATTGTCTCTTGTCAATAACGAATTAGCTTTTATTTCTTTGGCCGTTGTTAAATATTAAAATACTAGACGGGCCGTTTGCTAAAAATTGCAATGTAGTAACAGAATTCGATGTTTGCGCAAAAATTAGTCGCCAGCAGGTGTTAATCGGCAGTAGAAGCTAACGATGGGTTTTGTAACGAAATTCGCTGGCTATTATGGCCATCGGAAAGGAAACTCAGTACGGCATCCCAAATCAACGCAATAAAGTGCATGCATTTGTGTGTGTGTTTTAATTAAACTGGAGAATGCTTATAACTCCACAGAGTCTTGAAAAAATCAGCGATAAAAAGCGCACGAAACGTTTGCCGGTCGTTAGAATTCCAATCTAAATTACTTGTTCGTCACATTCTCTCCCTGCGGATGTGTTCAACAAATGTATAAAGAGGATCTTTTTGTAAGAACAACGGAGGATGACGTAAAAGTTTTTGTATTAAAAACGCCGTGACGAAAGAGGACCGAGGAATACGCGTAAAAATGTCGCGTTCCGCCCGACAAGCACGTCGTTTTCCTAACTAAAACCGATAATTTACGACTGTAGTTGTACACAGCAATTTTTAAAATGAACCCGCCGTCGAGTTTGCCCTGTGTCAATCGTCAAAATTACATTTTATTTTTTTCCTCTCTGCCCTCTACTCCGGTGACACGGTGCAAACCTGCTGCCGGCATTTTCAAAAGGAAACTGTTGTTTTTTCTCGGTCCTATTACCTCAGCATTATAAAACGTAGTTACAGTACGGTCGTCATTCCTGAGCACGACAAGTGTTTAAAGTAAACGAACCATATTACCTACTTGTACCGTGTGCCTGTCTACACAAAACTATCAAAGGACCGAGTTAACACGCCAACATTAGTGTCGTTTATTTATTCTTACTGTTTTACAGTTTTAGCCATAAAATCAATAGTACCCACTCCAATAAAAAATAAAAACAGCGTAAAAATTATCTGAGATGTAATTATTTGACAAAACAATTTTGATTTCATGTAACGTGTGGAGCTAAAATAATTTATAGTTATTAATATACTTATTATTTTTTTTGCATAAATTATTTTAATAAATCGATGGTCTCCTTTGATTTCAATATGATGTTAAAATGCTTATATAAATAATTAATCATGAAATATAATTTTTATAAAAATGTTTGAATTAATAACATTAATTTTTCCCGCTTAACATAAATAACTGACTTCCTTTTTTAGCAATACACTTGTAATATATCAATTATTACCTTTAATACACAAAACATTCTGTTTTTAATTTATAAATAATAAATACGATATTATGCATAGCATTATTTCTATTTTAAAACTTGGCAAGGATTTAAACATCTTTATGACTATGAATGAGATGATATTAAACCCGGAAAAGATATATATTTTTTCAATTTATATAGTCAAAAAAAAAAAAATAA
>NW_026101611.1:0-1545 GCF_025091365.1 Daktulosphaira vitifoliae
CTGATTGTATTTTGGATCTTTAGTAGGATTCATTGGGTCTATTATGCAACACTCTTTAAGTTCGAAATTAATTATTGCAATTATCCAATGATTCATTTTTGATAATTCTACATGCCATGGCATAATGACAGTACAATTTTCTTCGAAGTTATACCTATTTTTCTGTTTTAGATTTTTTTGCGTACTATTTAAAATTTCTGTTACTTCGTTGCAGTATAAAACTTTAAAAACTGTCCGTTTATTCATTGACTGTATGGCCAAACAAATATCAATTACAAAGTTGCTTAGCCAACTTTCTCCATATAGACAATTAAAATCATTAATTTGTAATGTATTTAAAGTATATATGGTCGAATTAGGTATGATATGATTATAAGTACCAACTATAAAATTAAATAATTTTACTTTGTTATTTATTAATTTCTTGATTCTACTTGTGTGGTCTACTACCAGTCTATAGTATTCCAAATCTTTTGGCAACATGTTAATATATAAATCATTTCTTAAAACATGATTTTGGGTTTCCTTTGATTTTAACAATGGATTTTTACAGCTACAATCAATTTTTATATTACACTCGATTGAAGACATTTTTTTGACATTTTTTTCATTAAATTTTTTTGAAATTAAATTTGTATAACTTTTTATATCTATTTGTTCATTGCCATCAGTAATACTTAATGACTGATTGAACAAATCTCCTATTGTTTTTACATCTTCAGGCACCATAAGAGCGTCGTCATCTTCTTCGTGTATATCTGATTGCAATAAATCATCTGTATTGTCCAACAATATATTAGGTTCGCTTTCTTTTGATGGATTTGTTGATATTTTGACACATAAATTATCTTTTTTTAGAATAATTAAGTACGCCCCTTTTCCATTACTTGGCCATCTCTTTTTAGATATATTTTTATCATTACAACATACCCATTTGGACTTTTCTTTTAAATATACGGTGTAATGACCAGATTTAGTATCATCGCCCAAATGAAATATTGTAGCTAAAGGCTTGTAAAAAGAATTTTTGATTGTAATTTGAGCTTTGGAAATATTTTTCAACTTCTTATCTGTTATTTTNTTTTGGAAATATTTTTCAACTTCATATCTGTTATTTTGTTAATTACATTTTGATCATTTATCCAAGTAGAATTGAATAATGATAATTGTAATATTAAGTAATCATTCGCTTTTATTATTTCATGTCGTCTTTTGAAACCTCCTTTTTGATTACAGTTTTGNCGTCTTTTGAAACCTCCTTTTTGATTACAGTTTTGGCAAATATAATCAGCAATGGATATCCATTTGTTTTTATTCAATTCAAATAGACTTTCTAGCTCTATACTATGTTGACGATTAGAAGGTAATTCTAAACGTTTCACAAGATTTCGTTCCTCTTGACTGCAAATTTCATTTTTACAATTTTCACAGTAGCTTATACAACTTTCGGTAAAACTAAATAAGATATCATATATACTACGGTTACAATTCATTAAAGCTTCCATAAATTCTACACAATCTTGTTGCTCATTTCTAGTAAAAATC
>NW_026101612.1:0-1543 GCF_025091365.1 Daktulosphaira vitifoliae
AATTTTCCTGTGGTATCAAATGTTAGTCCATAATATGTAAAGTACAGAAGTAAACACTTATTACATTATTTACTGGTAACAGCACGCGATTTCTTTTCCATGAAAATTATTAACATTTGAATAAGCATTTGTAATTGACATGAAAAAACAATTAGTTGTACAATTCAGATTATTTAAAAAAATTATAGAAACATTGTCTAAAACATTTTGAATTATTAATTAAATAAGTTCATATATCATAAATTGAAACGTGAATAATAGTGAATAAGTGTATTTATTATCAAATCTTCTAACAAGGAATATCCTATAATAATATGATTACAAAGATAGAATCACGGAAATTAATAATTGTTATCACTTTTAACTTGGCTAATCATGGAACACTCGTAGATGATATACGATAATGTTTCTAACTTTTGTAATAAAGATTAGAGATGATCATTTCTGTATAAAGCGCGTTAAACGTTATTATTATCTATGGAAAAGAAATCGCGTACTGTTGCCAGTAATTAATGTAATATGTGTTTACTTCTGTACTTTACATAATATGGACTGACTTTTGATACCATAAGAAAATTGTATAAAAAATCAAAATTTAACAAATTTCAAAATGTTCTGTATAAACGTAACTATTGAATTAATTTTAATTTTAATTTTTTGTAATTGTAAAAATAACATAATACATATTTTAAATATAGTTCTATATTGTAAAAATTGATTAAAAAAAAAAAGTATAAAATGTTATGTAGATTATAAGTTATAAGAGTTGTCAGTTAGATCCGTTCCACCTGTATATATGAATTTAAAACTAATCAAAAGAAAAGAAATACAACTTATGATTTTAATTATTTATACAAAAGTACTTTTCGATGTACGACACATGAAACGGCGGATAGTGTAAGTTCGCGTGGGACGTCAAAAATAAGAGAGAGTGTTTACCGCCGGTCCACAGTGGTCGATCGCGCTCCAGTAGATAGACTTTGCACCCCAACTAGATAGAGGGAGTACTTAAATCAGGCTGGGCTCGCCATGTAATAAGGCGGCTAATGAAAGAGACGAGGTGACCGTGTATGGTAAAATGTACGGTACCGTGTCACCTTCTTACAAAAAACGCGAAATTCATATTATTTTCGAACAATTTTTCATAGTTTGATTAATAAATTTAAAAATATTTTCATAAAAAGTTCGCAAACATTGCAAAATAAGGCGTGTGGAAAATTAGAGAAAGAAATTTCAGAATTACAAGATATACAGCAATACATGATTGAAACTCAAACTGAAAAGTNGAAAATTAGAGAAAGAAATTTCAGAATTACAAGATATACAGCAATACATGATTGAAACTCAAACTGAAAAGTAAAATAAATATATTGAACTCACAAAAAAGAACTCTATTAGATGATGGCGATGAAGATGATGTAAAAGTTAAACTTTTATTTTTGAAAAGAAGATAAATTGATTTCTGTTATGACAAAGCAATAAAAAAATATAAACAGCATTTATAATCTTTTTCAATATTTATATTTAAAACGAAATCACTGAA
>NW_026101613.1:0-1542 GCF_025091365.1 Daktulosphaira vitifoliae
ATTATTTTACATAGATGACAAGTAAATTTTCAGTAAATTATTTTTAATCATAGAGTATGTTTTAAAATTAATTTGATTAAGTGATTAATAAAAAAAACACAAAATAGACTGCTAGTTTTTTATACAGAAAAGAAAAAAATGTTTGGATATAATTTTAAACTACGCTCGAGCCTCCCTCGTAAATAGGTTTCAACAGATTTTCATAAATGTCTATATCAATAAAAAGTTTCTTATCGATTATATTACCCGACAAAATGTTAATAATAAATTTGTACAACTGTAAAAATGTTTAATTCTTTTCTGTAATATTTCTTGTGACGCACACATTTAAAAAATAAAAGTTTGTGCACTTATTATCCATTTCACTTCAACGAGTTTTCTTTTTATCCGTTTATGTACTATTTTCTCATGTAAAATCCCCGTAAAGAAAGTTACAAAAAAGAAAAAACCTTAAGATTCTTATTTGGTAAAAGTAAGAAGTATGATCGTTTTAGAAGACCGTGGGAACAGACTCCAAATAATAATGCAATATCTTCTAGCCAATATAAGTAACAATATAATCTTTGAATTCAGTATTATGAAAGAAGAAGATGAGAGCACGTCGTGTTGCCATGGAAATACCGTCAAATGGACGACAACTTGTTGAATCGTGTCCCGCTGGACGCCCAGCTCGCCGCCAGTAGCTATTTCTACAAGTGTACAGGCGGAACGAACGCGACCGCGCACGCTTATACTCTTTACATCGTGTACGTGAGGCTATTGTCTACGCTATACCTCGACCGCCATCTCGTACTCCACAGAAAATGGGTGTTTAAATGCCACCGGGCCCGGGGGCACGTGACCAGCACGACGGTCAGGTCCGCGATTCCCACGGTTGTCCGTCACGTATATAGAGCCTCCCTCACTCGCCTTTCTCTTGCCTGTAACTGTGACACATCCGGCGCGTTGGACGCGCTCCGTCCGTGTTTGTCGCCAGCAGCTAGTGTCCATCCCGTCACTTGATGCACACCACGACACGCCCCCCCACACCAAAACCTACCGGTACGGGCCCACTGGCACAACATTATTGTTTACCGCACAATACGGTATACAATTACACAAAGTATGCGCATCGCAAGTCGCTTGTTGCTGTTGCAATAACAATAATTATTGTTTTCACGCACCACAACCGTTGAAAATAATAGCTATCAAAACGACTTACCATTAGATGTTTTTGGCGAACAATGCGACGTCGACCGTTTCAAAATCTTTTCACGTCCGTTGCGACAACTTTGAATTTACCGGTACTAATCGCAGTTTAGAAAATATCTCATTTTCGTCGACAGAAAGTATTACAATCAAGTTGAGTTAATAGGAATGGTACATGTACTTTTACAAAATCTCAGATGTTTAAGTATTTTTTGACATTAATAGACATGTAATATTTTATTTTAAACAAACAACACCTGTTCACGTTGTGTATAAAAATTACTGTCTACATCCAAAAAAAAAATCTATAAAAGGCCATCAACTAAATCACGAAATTATTTTTATAAAATCGAA
>NW_026101614.1:0-1542 GCF_025091365.1 Daktulosphaira vitifoliae
CCGTTATCGGAATACACGTCCGCACAAAAATAACGTCTATCACAGAATCTCCGTAATGCACTAAAGAAAGACTTCGCTGTCAAAACGCCTACTAATTCTATATGAACAGCCTTTGTGGCAAGACAAACTTAGATACTGATGTACGCCTTGTTCTCAGGTGCGTTTCTTCGTAAACTAGACCGTACGAACACTGGACCAGCAAAATCTACGGCACATTTAATCGCGCTGGTTCGACTCGGTCCTCAGGTAAGTCAACGATAATAGGTTCAAAAACAACAGGTTTACACTTGAAACATTTTCGAAATATATTTCTAGCTATATTACGTCCATTGATCGGCCAATATTTCAAACGAATATTAGCTAACATAGCTTATGGACCGCCGTGTAGTGATTTTTCGTGTTCGTCCATAAACAGTAATTTTGTAAAAGTACTATCAGCGGGTAACACTATCTGATGTTTTTGAAAAAATGACAGTGAGATGGCATGTTTTAATCTACCGCCTACTCTCATTATACCATCGTTGTATAGAAATGTTTTAAGATGAAAAAGTTTACTTTTACTGGACACTAATTTTGCATTTTTTAAGTCACACAACACAGTAAAAAATTCTTGATGTTGCGCCAACTTAACTAAGCGCTTAAGGGCATTTTCAATTTCCGTAGATTCAATAGGACCATGAATATTAGTGTCACTCTATAAAAAATTAGACTTCGACCGAAGACAATAGGCTACAACATGTAAAAGTTTACTTAATGAAGAAAATAATTTAAAAATTTGATTAAAAGAATTATTTTCCGTTGTTAAGAATAAATTAGTAATCACTTTTTCTTCTGACAAATGTTCACTTCCAGGAATAAGTACTTGAAAGTTACTTGGTCNCACTTTTTCTTCTGACAAATGTTCACTTCCAGGAATAAGTACTTGAAGGTTACTTGGTCATTGTGTATGTTTCGTTATTCAGCCAACTAGGTCCGTTCCATCATAAATCTAAGCCTTTCATTTGTGATGGAAAACGGCCTCTTGACACTGTCCGCTGGAAGCAACATGCTTCCATTGTGAAATGAACGTAAACTCTTGTATTTCACTCACTCTGTTTCACAAAAATTATCCAACGAGACGAAGGAGATAATAACCAATTTGATACCAATGTTGAATCTAGTAGTGAATGACTCAAACGGAAATGCTACCACAAAACGTCCTTTTTCATTTCGTTTGGTATTATTTTCAAAATGCAACTGGCACGCCTTTTTATCTAAACTTAAAATGTTTTTAGTTTTGACCTCTTCTAATTGCCAAAATTTCGCTATTCTATCACCTAAATTGATACTGGTGTTTATCTCATTCTCAAGTTCATCTTGTTGGTGTGGTAATACGGCAGTATTGAGCATAGATGTAGTAAGGCTTACTGAGATAGGCCAGACACGATCCCACCGAACTCGGTCCTTTGTATTACATAACCATTTTCAACCGTCTTTATTTGATCTGAATACATTAAATCAAAGAAAATTTCAGCTCCAATCAGTGTATATCTTTTTTTTTTT
>NW_026101615.1:0-1542 GCF_025091365.1 Daktulosphaira vitifoliae
TTACGATAAATCAATATTCCTGTATATAAAAATTCATGGGAGGGTACGTTCCCATCACTTGTACCCCTCGAAATTATGTTTATCTTATAGCAAATTTTATGGGCTTTTAAAAGGTGTAAGATTTATTGGGAAACAAAGTGGGAAAGTGACTTAAAAAATTAATTTCCGTGAACATATACGATGATTTACGATAAATGAATATACCTGTATATAAAAATTCATGGGAGGGTACGTTCCCATCACTTGTACCCCGCGAAATTAGGTTTTTCTAATAGCAAATTTTGTGGGATTTTCAATGGTATAAGATTTAGTGACCAACAAAGTTGGCAAGTGACTTACAAAATTAATTTCCGTGAACATATACGACGATTTACGATATATGAATATATTCTTGTATAAAACTTCATGGGGAGGTACGTTCCCATCACTTGTACCCCGCGAAATTAGGTTTTTCTAATAGCAAATTTTGTGGGCTTTTCAATGGTATAAGATTTAGTGACCAACAAAAATGGCAAGTGACTTAAAAAATTAATTTTTTGTTAGCATATACCACGATTTACGATATATCAATATACCTGTATATAAAACTTCATGAGGGGGTACGTTCCCACCATTTGTACACCTTGAAAATAAGTTTTTCTAATAGCAAATTTTGTGGGCTTTTCATTGGTATAAGATTTAGTCACCAACAAAGTGGGCAAGTGACNTTTGTGGGCTTTTCATTGGTATAAGATTTAGTCACCAACAAAGTGGGCAATTGACACTAATAGGAAATTGAAAGTAGTATTTTTTATTTTTTGCAATTCTTATAATATGTATATTCATTCTTACAATGTTATTGATAAGACAGAATAAAATATAAAATTATTACATAAGAAATGTAGACAAATCATTTTGACATTTTATACAACGTTAATATAGTTGTTTACACTTGACAATAGGATTGACATTTTGTATTTAATAATAATAATAGAGTAAAAAATAATGACTATTAATAAATTGATTTTTTCTCGGTAAAGAGTGATTTTTACATGACAAATAATTTATTTATAACTGAAACGTGTGTAATGTAATATAATTAAACATTATGTGTTTGTTAAAGATAATTCTAAGTTATTTATTTAATTATATTTGTTGAAAAGAATAATGTCATTTTAACCAAATGAATATGATGTATCAATAAATTGATACAGTGATTATGTTAAACGATAAGATTAAATAAATGAAAATTAATAAAATTTATAAAACAAAATATAAAATAATGATATAAAATAAAAAANTAAAACAAAATATAAAATAATGATATAAAATAAAAAATATGTTAAAATGTAAAGAAAATTAAAATGGACATGAGCCGGCCAAATGCCCCTCTCTTAAACATGTGTAGCATCCTACAACATAATAAAATTACTATTTTAGTTAAAACACTTAAATATAATTCTATTATAAATTATAACATTAATTTTATATATTCCAAAATTGATTACTAATTACATAAATGATTTTATTTAAATAATTATTTAAAATGTACTATTTGGAATA
>NW_026101616.1:0-1539 GCF_025091365.1 Daktulosphaira vitifoliae
TTACTTAATTTTTTTTTTAATTACTATATAATAAATAATACAAATAAAAAATTGTATTGTACTTTCAAAATTGATGAAAGTAGCATGAGGTTACTACCTCTTAATTGGGGAATACATTTTTTAAGCATTACCCAAATGAAGCTTAGGTATGACAACTTGCCTTATTAAAAATATAATTTTGCCCCAGGCATGGGTCAACAATTTAAAATTTTTTCAAATCAATTAATAACTCTTAAAACAATTAATACATTTTAACAATTAGACTATATCAAGTATTATTTCTAACAAATTTCAAGCTTTTATGATGAATACATTCTTTAAGAGATTCCATTTAAGCTTAAGAATGTCTCACCCTTTCCTACTCAAATTTTGTGTTAACTCACCCCTTTAATGAAGTAAAAGAAAAAATGTTTTGCTCTATCATTTAAATATTAAAAATCTAAAGAAAATACTTTCTATGATACTTACCCCTTTAATTACTCCTTTTTTCTATGCATATTTTATTAATAAAATGTTTTAATATATTAATCAATATTAAAGCTTACTTTATAATAACTGTACGATTATTTGAAAAGTAGTTTATTATTAATATAATTTTCTTTTTTAAGTACGACATTTCTTGTTAGACATCATATTAGAGGAATTAGATGATAATGACTATGGTACGTATTTTTAATCGATTTTCTTTTATTTGCACGTTAACATATCTAAATATTATGCTTTATTAACAATTTTTTTAAAACTAATATAATCATTTGATTTAATTCAGCTTTATAATGTAAATTAAAAATAACTTCAATGAAAATTCTTAAACTATTTTTATTTAAGATGTCCTATTAGAACCGGTTATAGAAGTGATCTAGCTAAAAAAATAATTATTATAGTTTTTATTTATCTTGTACCATTTTTTCAATGTATGTTGCATATGTATCAATTGAAGTATTAAATTTAACATTATTATTTTAAATATCCAAGAGATGATTTTAGAAATGACCCCATGTCAAAAAAATATCTTAAAGATTAATTAAATTTCACATTTAATTACACCATTTCTATAATATATTTATGCAGTTTTAAAAACTTTTCATTAGATTATTTAACTACAATAACCACTCGAATATCTTATTAATTATTTATAATATAGTTACATGGTTACATAGTTTATTACTGATTTAAATAACCTTTAAAAGAACCATTTTTTGTAGAGTTTCGATTCTTTAAAATAAATAATTTGATTTTTCGGTTAGGTTATCGGTTCTTTATTTTCTTCATTAGGAACGGTTTTGACTGTTTAAAAATACTAGCTTATTTGTATATATTTACTAGCTTTATTTATATAATAGCTTTGAATTAATTTATTTATTCAATATTTAATATAATTACTGTAAAATTTTATAATAGATATCATAGAATTAAAACTGTGTCCAAGCAGTAAGTAATAAAACTACAAGTTAAATAAATTAATATAATAAATGTTTGCATAATTATATGTTATATCCTGAAATTGGGTAACCCACCCAATTACCTGAAACTCTCAGG
>NW_026101617.1:0-1539 GCF_025091365.1 Daktulosphaira vitifoliae
CTAGATAACTACTGGTACGAGTGGCGTTGTTGATGATCTATGTGTGATAATTAATCACAATAATTTCTATTTAAAATTATTCTTATATTAATCAATTTTCAAACATCACTTTGTTTTTCTATATTTTACATCTTCTAATATACCCTCGTACTCATATCCCGAGAGAAAATTATATTATATCATTTTCTTTATTCAATAAATATTATAGTAACTCAATTATTCTCATGCTCATATAATACCAACAAATTTAAATAATTTTAATAAAATTATTCTTTAATTACTAATAAAAATCTTCTTAATAACGAATTCGTCGTTCGAGCTCTTCTCGAGTCCTCCCGTTGGATAAACTGATCAGCCCCAATCTCTCTAATTATTGGACTACTAAAGGGTTAGAGTTTAGACCCGTCAGCACAGTCTAGCTCAAAAGTAGCAGACTGAAGGGTGGCTCCTTGACAGCCACCAGCACAACTACCTTTTTACTATACCTACTAAAGGACGGTTAAGCCCAAAAACTAGCCAGCTCGTACACTAATTATTAAAATTGACTAAAGGACCAGCAGTCCAACCTAGATCTAACCTAGAACCAGTCCAATCTAGCCGCACACACACACGCAAATTCTAAGAACACGGTGAATATAAAATATTTGCGCTAAGCCCAGATTTTTAAATAGATATTTTATTTAACAAACGTATTAAACACAAAGACAAATATAATATAAAAATTTAACACAAAAATTAATTAAATCTTATAAAAATATAAAGTTATTCTTACACCAGCGACCTAACTCGTAACTCGACGTTTCTTCGTCAAAACGTCCAGTCTCGTCTCGCCCAGTATCGTTCCTCTATACTTTTCATGTTTCCCTTTTATATTCTTTTTTCCACCATTATTAATTTGCTTACCCTGCATTTCCACTTTAAATGGAATTATTATATTGCTTAACAGTTCAAAAATTGCTTACTTTCTATTGTAAAGCTTATATTATACTAAAATCGACGTAATTCAATACTTCCTCATCTAATTACTACATTTAATTCCGAGGAATTTTTTTTATTTATAATAATTAAAATGATATACATAAAAAAACTAAATTTCTACATCTATTTGTCAATTATTAACCCCTTTGAGGTTCGTGAAGGAGTTGACCTTAAAATTCACAAATATTTTTTGTGTGCTATTTTAAATACGAATGTAAAAAAATAACTCTCTTAATTATTTATATTAATTTCATTTACAAATTTACAAAATGTAAATAACACAGATTAATTTAAAGTCGAATAATCACTTTTCCTTCGGGAAACCTGATTTTAAATCAATTTGACTATTCTTGAATGGAAGGAGCTCGAAAGATCCCGTGCAATAAAAGAGTGTACAAAACAAATAAAAACATTTAATTCATCTGATCCGATATACTTTCATATAGGTTGACAACGTGATATGCAACTGAGGGAAAAAAGATGCCCTGTCAAGCATTCAAATTTTTGTCCATACATGGCTTTACTTTGTAAAATATTTATCACAATTATTAAACAATCATA
>NW_026101618.1:0-1538 GCF_025091365.1 Daktulosphaira vitifoliae
AAGATGAAGATTTAAAAGAAATTTTTTAAGAGGGGGCATTTGACTATTTCTCTTAAAGTAAGCTATTTTCAAAAAAAGAACAATATTTTTTTAAATGATTCTAATTTTAGATAGGTTATTGCTCCCATGGCCCATAATGTATCTACGCCTGGTGTATACAAATATATATAATACAATATATAAGAATAGATTGTATTTGTTACAAAATCAAAAACAACTATATTATGATGAATAGTAAAATGTAAAACAATTAAAAACAGGTATACGTTAGAACTTTTATTTACGATAGTTAGCTTTCCTACTAACATTACATATGTAAATTTTATAATTAGATAATTTTAACATACTTGAGTGTTAGCGATAATATTAATTAACGTCATAGCAGTAATAAGTTGATAGTTTTTGTTTAAACAACAAAGACTAGTTATTACACAAAAATTTGCACCAAGTTTTCAGAATAAGTTTAATGAATTTAAAAAATGTAACTCAATAAAATCTTATTTTTCTTTTAAAACATATATTTACATATCGTCAGTTTAAGTTGTGTTTATTGAAGTAAATATTAAGGTGAAGCTTCTAAATTCATGAAATACCATATGGTACTTTTAATTTATTTTATTTTATTAATCAAATTAATTAAATAAATGTTTCTCAATTAATTCTAATATAAAATACTCATGGTAAATTTAAAGCTCAATTTATTGATAGATTAATGGAAACATGTTTTAAGGTCAGGATTGTTACGATTTAAATATACAGTGTTTTAAACACTAAACATTTCAAAATTTACATTAGTCTAATGAAAATTTTAAACTGTTTACTTATGTTTTAAACAATTTTAAAAAACATGTTTTTTATCTACCCTGTTTAAGTTACAACAATTATATTTTTCAAGAAAACCAGATAAAATTTCTATTGATTATAATTACCAACACAACCTATCTAATGAAAACGTAAATATTTTGTATACTATAATTTTGAGAATAATGATTCACTTATCAGTATATTGTAATATTTAAAATAATTTCTATCAAAAAAAGAATGCATAAATATTTTTTGTCAATTAATTGATAATTTTTAATTGAAAAGAGTTTAGAAAAATTGATTGAAATAGTAAAAACTATTTGTTTTGGATACAAAATGCAATTCCTGCATTTAAAAAATACTTTTATATAATCATAAGTATAACTTTTTAGACTTTTTGGAAGTACTATTGACATTCTGGGGGTTGCTAAGTAGCCATAAGTATCTATACATGTCTGTTTAAAACTATAAAATTTTGTAGTTTTCATGAATAACTTTATTTGTATTAATTAATTATTCATATTAATTCTTATTCATGTTAATGGGAGAAAATGTTACCCTCCGACTCCGAGGTTCACTATTAATGGACAACAAATTTTCTCGTTATATCAATTATTAATTATTGTCATGGGGTACAAAATGTCCAACTACAGCCGCAAAAAATTTAAAATTACTAAGTTATGTTAATAGTTTATAATTTCTATAAATTAAATAATTAAAAATATCTACTTAAA
>NW_026101619.1:0-1536 GCF_025091365.1 Daktulosphaira vitifoliae
ATAACACATTTTTTACCAACATTGAATGGAACTTACAATATTTATTTCGGGAGTATTCAGTCTTCGGAGTTTTCAGCCTCCTCGGCACACAGCGTATTTTAAATTAAAAAAAAACAAAAAATAAAAAAAGGCAGTACAGGGGGGTCGCGGCACAGTTGTGACGTGGCATAGTTGGATCAAGTATAATGATATCTGACAGTGATTAAAATAACTATAAAAAAAAAACGCTTCGATGCAAATCTTTAGATAGTGTTTAATTTTAAAAAATTGGTAGATTATTACAACATCAACTTCTATTTCCTTAATTATACCCAGCTTAGTAATTCTTTTAATTACATATTATATAATTTTTTAAATTAATTGTTTTCAAATTATTATGATCTGCTAGTTCCTTATTAATATCTTGATTAAGATAAAGTATGTCGAATGAAAAAGGGAATATTAAAAAATATTATTTCTCATAAAAATATTGTGTTGATCCATACACTTTTCAATAAGTTAAAGCATTATAAAGTTAAAAATGTAAAATATAAAATCGAGAATTTTCACACGAAAATAGCATTTGATAGCCATTTTCACTGTGAAGACAAAATAAAGTCCAAATTTTTTTTTTTTAATATTAAAGTATATTACATAAGTTTTAATTTAAGATAAATATAAAAGTGTCAGTATTTCCGGAACACTTTTAAAAATTAAGTTGAAAAAGTTCTAGTTTCTCTATGCATTTTTATGTTTTAAACCCCCCTATATTAAGGGAAATGGTCCGATAAAAAAAACAAGTATGTCAAATGAAAGATGTATATAAATACTACTTTTCATGAAAAAATTGTATTGATCCATACATTTTTCAAAAAGTTATAGCATAATAAAGTTAAAAATGTAAAATACGAAATCGAGAATTTTCACACAAAAATAGCATTCGGGGGCCATTTCCACCGTGAAGATAAAATAAAGTCCGAAATTTTTTTTTTCATAATTAAGAATATTACATAAGGTTTAATTTAAGATATATATAAAAGTGTTAGACCTTCCAAAACATTTTCAAAAGTTAATTTTTTGTGAAAAAGTTGTCATTTTAAATCCCCCCCTGTGGGCGGATAAAGGGTTAGATTTACAAAAAAAATATACCAAATGATAAGTAAAGATATCAAGCATCTATAAAAAAAAATTATATTGATATGTTCATTTTTGAAAAAGTTACGGCAGTTTTAAGTAAAAAAAATTGAAAAAATTTCGAAAATTAGCGATTTTTGAATTTGTAATTTTTTTGTAGGTTTCCCCCATTTACGGGGAACGAGGGAATTTTTTCAATTTTTGAGGGTAATGTCTTCGACTAGATACGATTTGTGATCTTTTGACGTATCATTGAAAGAAATCGGTTCAGTGAGAGCATAGTAAAATTAATACCATCTCATCTTCGCATCGAAGCTAAAACCGAACAAAATTACGCACACCGTTTCACACAATTACGCAGTGGAAATAAATAATTATACTATATTTCAACATCAACTTATAATAATAAACAGTTTGGGCGTC
>NW_026101620.1:0-1535 GCF_025091365.1 Daktulosphaira vitifoliae
AAATTTTTAACAAGGAAAATTAATGATTATATCAAAACAGTAGTTATAGAAAAGTATTTCCTACTGGGATTTAAATTTGATCCAATTACTAAAGAAACATTTATCCCGACATCAGAGGAGCCAATTAAAGCATGTATGTAAAATAAAAATATATTAATTAAAACATCTATTCATAGTCTTATATACATTTTTTTAGATCAAGAATTGAAATTTAAAGCAACAGGTGAAGAACTTTCAAAGTCAATAAAAATAAATCATTATATGATTTAATAATATTAATATTGTTCTACATTTATATTTTATAATCAATTAGAACATATTAATCCTCAAAAAAAAATCTAAATATATATATATAAGATATATATTTTTTTAGACGATGATTAGGAATTTAAATAACATGAAGAATTTTGAATACCAATACAAATAAAACCTCATTAAATGTTGTAGTAAATTAATTTTGTCGTGCAATTGTTTAATAATTAATCATAATTTACATTGTTATTTTGAAAATCTAAATTATTATTAAAACATAAACATGAATGGTGAATCATACAATTATTCATTGGTTGTACTCACAGAAGTTATATATAATATTGATACTATAAATTATACAAACTTAATGTAAGTACAAGAAGTAAGGGGTGGGTGTTTTTATCACCAAACATTTTACGGCTATACTTCTCTTTAAACCAAGCTATAATAATGTTAATAACTTCTAAAATATTAATCTAAAAAGTTATTATCAAACAAATCATTTTCATAATTAAATCATTATTTAATAAATCAGGGAGTTCATCATATATACTACTATTTGAAAAATAAAGTTACACACCATTATAAACTATTACAGATGAACATATAAAATACTTCGTAATTAATGAATTAAAAAAATTATGTACATATTTTGATTATATATGTGGTTTGTTAAATTTTTTTGTCGTGTATACTGATTGATTTTTTATCAAAATTCACTTAATTATTTACAGAATAAAAATAAATTATACATTTTTATTTCTGCTCACCTTTAGTTACATACTATTCTAAAAATTCAAGAATAATATGTAACTAAAGGTGCATAGAATGCGAAGTACAGGCGTGACTTAATGAAATTAATGAAAAGTGTGAGTTAAGTTGCTTATTATAATAAACAAATATGTTAAATTCAAAAAAAAAATGTATATAACTAAAAGTAAGAATTAGTTTTATGTACATTAAACCAATGTTTTAAAGCTATTTCTACCTTAATAATATAATATAATAATGTTTTTATTTTTTTGGAATGCTAACATTAATTTGGTATAGGTTTGAAGAATACCAAAGTCCCGGAACATTATTAAAAATTGAAAATAATTTTTTTATTGTAATTGTTTTAATTTGATAGCCGATTTCCCATAGAAGAACAATCGTTAAACGATGTTTTTATATTAATTACAGTACATTTCAAACGTTTTCATTTTATATAGTATAGAATCTAGCATCGGCTATAATATATATAGTATATATAGCCTATATCACCCGTATATATATCATTGTTA
>NW_026101621.1:0-1535 GCF_025091365.1 Daktulosphaira vitifoliae
GCCATAAAAAAATATATAACAAAATGTACACACATTAGCATAATGTTTTCAAGAACAAATCGTTTTTTCCATAATATTTTATGATTATCGAATGAAATTAAAATATTATATCACGCCACAAGTTCTATTAGAAATACTTTCCTTTTATTCCGAATCGCTAAAGAATTTTCGAATCGAAAAATAAAGTCAATTCTCTTTGTTTATTGTAATTAATTATTCAGATTTTTGAAAAAATTCAACTAATCATATTGAATTAATTTAGTACATTTTTATATAATTAATCACAAAGTACAAAATTTGATTAATTTTTATTTCTAATGAAGGTATACTTTGACAAATCGACCGTTGTAATTTTTTAATTTGTGTGTCAAATGATAATATTGTCATTAAACCAATTGATCCATTAAATAATATTGTAATTATTAAAAATAAATAAAACATTTGTAGAGAAAAAAATATCCTATGAAATATCCCAAACTGGCGATTTCGTAGTCCAAATGAAGACATTTTAGTATTAAAGAGTAACGTTAAAAAATAATGTATATATTACCCCCGTCGGTTAATTATGTATGTAAAAGGGTCAGCTATTACAAATATTGTTTGGATCTCGCCTTCGTGTGAGGGGTACACGTGGTTTGGATTTTAATACGCCTGTATAATGTGATAATGTAACCAGTGCACTAGACTTTTTAATTTTTACGACAACATAAACGTTTTATACCTAATATTAAACCGAGTAATTGTACGGATAACTGCGGTAGGTTGATAAAATACATAGTTTTAAAATCCTAAAACGCGGATAAGTGACGGGTTAATCGAAGTTATCGTTTTACAAGTCTACTAATCAATCATATTTATGAGAACGCGAACAGAGAAACTAATATTGACATGGACGGTTTTTTCCTATGAGATTTTCTTGTAAATAACCTTTTGATTGTAGAAGTCGACGCGTTTTGATGTTTGCTTTGGCGTAAACGATTCTAATTCTATTCAATCGTATGCTCGTATGCGGTTCCTGAAATTTTTATACCGACCAGACCCATAGCCGTCAATGGAAGAGGAGGAGACATATTCACAGAAGTGTTATAAATCAACGTTTACCGCGTTCTATTCAGACTGAACCTGCTAATTTTGTGTTTATTTATAAACACGAGAAAGTGTGACTTTTTATGAACCGGTGTAGGCCCGATTTGGTCCGGAAAAATTGTAATTAAATTGGCCGGGAAATCAAACGACACACGTGCCGTCTGATATTTCGGGCGCGGGAGAATATCGTCTGAAATCGAACGAAGAAGATACGAGGTCAATTATATTTTGCTCGGGTCCAGTTTCACCGCATATTCATCATAAAAGTCGCGCTCAGAAAATCATAAAAACCCTTACGTTCTTTCTAATAACGATAATTATTATTATTGATGAGCACCGCCGAGAAGCTTTGTGGTCCCGATGGGACGCGGCCGGCTACGTGTTTGGCTACACCAATTCGGTATTATGTGTGTTCGGCGGCGACGGGGAGGGGGTGGCGGCGGAGGGGC
>NW_026101622.1:0-1535 GCF_025091365.1 Daktulosphaira vitifoliae
GATACTTATGTAAAATTACATTTTTGTAAATATGCTATTATTTCTATAAAATTGTATTACATTTTTTATAACAATACTTTTTAATACAAAGTCACAGTTCTGGCAATTTATTCAAAGATAACAATTTTTACCCCGTATAATAATAATTAAACTATTACAAAGTTATAATTATTATAATTAGAAAATGTCTTGTTTTTAACCTTTATATTGTTTTGAATGATATACAGTCATTAATCAGAAACTAAACAAAAATGTAAAAGAGAATAACGAGGCACTTATAAAATCATTCCATATTTAAACGGTAAAAGTTTTTGCTATATAGTATATCAAATTGAGAAAAAATCGTTTTTTTTTTTTATCCTGAATATTTACTATCTACACAATATAATTGTATAATAAGTAAATGCGATATTAAAAAGATAAAGAGATGTCCCATTGGTCATATCACTAAAAACATAAAAGTAAATATAATGGACTTATCAAACTCAGCTGGTAACTCATCGTGTCTCAGTGTAAAGGTTTTGGAAATCGATTCTGTTGTAATGGGTTTTGTATATTTTCCTATTTTTTCTGATACAAGTTTTGGTTTTTAGACAGAATATTAAGCATGAAATAATAATACAAGCTTGGTTTTGGTTCCAAAAATAAATTAAATTACTAATTGAAGATGTTTATTTTATATAAACAGAGTGAATGATTTATCATCAACATTATGAAGTAATAATTTTGAAAAAATTGTTTTTGTTTATTTAAGTAGTTTAATTTATTAATTAGATAATGAGTATCTAAGAACGAAAAAGCTTGTTGTTAAAATACAATATTTGGAATTTTACTTGTATTGCGTTTTTTTTTGTAATATTATTGAATTTTGATGTTTTTGATCAACAATAGAAAATCGTGTTTATTTACAGTTTTTTTTTGTGCTTTTAGAATAGATAATCCTTTTAAAAGTAAATCTCTTGTGATTTTACGACCAAAAGATAAGGAATGATCTTACGGAGATAAAAAATTATAATAAGTAAAATTTGCAATAAGTAAGTCTTAGATCACCTAGATGAACTTACACCAGTACTCTGTTCTTGCTGATGTTAATAGCCATAACTTTTAGTAGTACAAAGAGTGCCTTAGATTTGGGCTGGAGCTTCCCTCTGTAAAAGATTAATATTTAAAAGAGTTCTATTAATTAAACTCCACAGGAACGAGTTAGTGATATTAATTAATTGAATACTCGGAGTATATATTCAAATACTTAATAATTTGATATTTGGATGCCTTTCGTAATTATAACACTAAGGAGCCAAAATAGAAAAAAGTTGAAAAAGGTCATTGGGTTGGGTTAAAATAAATTTTCTTTAACATTAATGCTAAAAACAAAAGCAAAATAAGCTTAATGACACAGTTTATCGTAAAATAAACATAAATCAAATTGGGAACTAAAAATATTTGTGTGTGAAATGATAAATTACATGGCGTTCAAAAGTATAATTTTTTTAATTTTTCGTATTCATTGATAATTGATTTGGCATGGGATTTCT
>NW_026101623.1:0-1535 GCF_025091365.1 Daktulosphaira vitifoliae
AAAATTTATATAATATAAAAAAAAATTATTTTTTTTTAAACTCTTTAAATTTATTTTAATTGTGCTATAAAAGGGTTATGTGTTATTTGAGACTGTTGCAATAAGTTTAAATTGTTTTTATAATATTAAAACAAATTAAAAGAGATTAAAAAGCACATTTCTATTTTTATTTTATAAGTTTTTTGGTCTGTATACATCGCTTAATTACTAATTAGCAATTATACCAGAAACTTTATGTGATGGAACAAATCTGAAACTAGATTTTATAAAATTTTTATAAATACGAAGAAAAAGTAAAACTTTTTCAACATAAATTTTGGAAATGTTCGGGAAATACTCAGAGCTTTAAATACATGTCAAATTAATGCTTATGATAAATACTATAATAATTATATATATAATTTCAAAAAAAAAAACCCAGCACAGGGGGTTCGCGGCACAGTGGTGACGTGGTATAGATGGATCAAGTATAATGATATCTGACAGTGATTAAAATCACTATAAAAAAAAAACGCTTCGATGCAAATCTTTAAATACTGTTTAATTTTAAAAAATTGGTGGACTATTCCAAAAGCTACATTATCTGCTAGTTCATTATTAATATCCTAATTAAGATAAAGTATGTAGAATGAAAAAGGGATTATTAAAAAATATTATTTCTCATAAAAAAATAATGTTAATCCATACACTTTTCAATATGTCATAGCATTATAAAGTTAAAAATGTAAAAAATAAAATCGAGAATTTTCACACAATAATAGCATTCGGTAGCCATTTTCACCGTGAAGATAAAATAAAGTCCGACATTTTTTTTTCTCATAATAAAGTAAATTACATTAGCTTTAATTTAAGATATATATAAAAGTGTCACACTTTCAAAATTTAAGTTAAAAGTACATTTTTTGTGAAAAAGTGGTCATTTTAAATCCCCCATGTGAGCAGGTAAAGGGTCAGATATAAAAAAAATATATACCAAATGATAGGTAAAGACATCATGCATCTATAAAAAAAAATTTACACTGGCGGCCAAAATTATTAGATCACCAAAGAAATTCGAATTAAAATTTCTGTCGATAATTTTTTGCAGGTGAATTATTTTTTCTTTGAATCTACAGCAATCATGTTTGTTAACTAAACTTCATTTCAAGTTTTTTTTTTTTTTTTATCGCAGTTTCTTTACCTGTAATAAAGAATTATCAGTTTGAATATTTTCAGGTCAGTTTTAATTTTACCTTAAACGGTTAAACACTGATTTTGTTTTCCTTATTTTTCTTTAAAACTTAAAAATGAATGTTCACGGTCGAGTTAGACATGCATTATCGTTGGAGGATTGTGTTAGGGCGTTAACATTAATGTAGGAAGGTCGTAGTCAGCGATATATCGCAGAAANTAGGAAGGTCGTAGTCAGCGATATATCGCAGAAAGGCTTGGCGTGACCCAATCTGCAATTTCTGATGTTCTAAGAAGACATAGAGAGAATGGTAATCATCAGAGAAGACCAGGTCAGGGTCGTAGACGCGTTACCAATGCCGCCC
>NW_026101624.1:0-1535 GCF_025091365.1 Daktulosphaira vitifoliae
AAGTGTCAGACCTTCCGGAACATTTTCAAAAGTTAAGTTGAAAAAATTAATTTTTTGTGAAAAAGTTGTCATATTAAATCCACCCCCGTGGGAATATAAACGGTCAGATTAACAAAAAAAATATACCAAATGATAGATAAAGACATCAAGCATCTATAAAAAAAAAATTATATTGATAAAATCATTTTTGAAAAAGTTACGGCAGTTTTTAGTAAAAAAAATTGAAAAAATTTCGAAAATTAGCGATTTTTAAATTTGTAATTTTTTTGGAGGTTTCCCCCATTTACGGGGAACGAGGGAAATTTTTTCAATTTTTGAGGGTAATGTCTTCGACTAGATACGATTTGTGATCTTTTGACGTATTGTTCATCAAAATCGGTCCAGCGAGAGCTGAGATTGAGCGTTCACAGACACAAAAAAAAAAANTGAGAGCTGAGAAAAAGTGGTAATAGACACGAAAAAAAAAAAACGGTAGCACAGTGGGGTCGAGGAACAGTGTGGACGAGGCATAGATGGGACAAGTATAGATGATATCTGACAGTGATTAAAATCACTATCATAAGAAACGCTTCGATGCAAATCTGTAGATAGTGTTTCCTTTAGAGAAATTGGTGAAATATTTTAAAAGCAACATGAACTCTTATTTCTTTAATTATATCCTGATTAGTAGTTCTTTGATTTTAAAATATAATATATGAATAAATACTAATTATAGTTTTTAAATTTAGTATGAAATTGTGAGGCCAGCTATGATGTATGGTTCATAGTGTTGGGCGGTTGATAAGAAAGTAGAGCAGAGAATAAGTGTAGCAGTGATGAGAATGCTTAGTTGGATGAGTGGAGTGACTAGAGAAGATAGGATAAGGAACGAGCAAGAGGAAGTATAGGTGTTACATCAATTGTGGATAAGATGACCGAAAATAGACTTAGATTGTTTAGTCATGTTATGAGGAGAGAAGAATTGGAAGCTGTAAGAACAGTTATAGAAATGAATGTTGAAGGAAGAAGAGATAGAGGAAGACCAAAAAAGAGATGGAGGGNAAAAAAATACCAAAAAAGAGATGGAGGGATGCTAATGAATGCGATATGAGGAAAGCTGATGTGGGAGATCGTGTCAAGTGGAAGCTTAAATTTAATAAATTTTAGTACTCATATTAAATGTAATGTAACTGGAAAAATATTTGTTTAAATGAAAAAATATAAGATAATTTTTTTGTTTATAATTGTCTTTTAAACAACTTTTGTACGAAACTTTTTTTTGTAAGTTAAATATTTTTTGAGAAAATTAAAAAANATTGTTTTTTAAACAACTTTTGTACGAAATTTTTTTTTGAAAGTTAAATATTTTTTGAGAAAATTAAAAAAGCTCATATTTTTGAACTTTTTTAGTAATTATAATAATTTAAAAACAATGTTATTTTTAAGATTAATATGCAGTCAGAAAGTTTTATAATTATTATTTACAGTACATTTATCAGAAAAACTCATTATTTTTTTGCATTTTTATCGTAATAGAACACTTAAATAAAAATCAC
>NW_026101625.1:0-1534 GCF_025091365.1 Daktulosphaira vitifoliae
ATTACTTTTACGAAAAAACTTTATTGATGAAAATTACATTTTTATTGGGCACTCGCGCGTTTGTTACATGTTATCTGGGCCAGGTGTAAACCGGCACTACTGCTATAATATAATCGTAAAGCTTATTACTACTCAATACACAACAATAGTGTTTTGTAGGATTAAAATATGGTAATATGTATGAGGGACATTTCTATTTTTTCTCTAGTAATCAACTAAAATTATTTTAAGTCCTTCTGTAAAAACAAAAATTATTTCTTTTAAAGAAGCATTTTTCTAAATTTTTTAAAAATATTTTGACACATTATTCAAATACACTTAATTTAAGTTCATGCTTATTTAATTAAAAAATACTGTTGGACTCATTGTTTAGATAAACCAGCTCAGTAAAATTTCAACTAGATTATAAACATTTTTGTTTGTTAATCAAAAAATTCTATTGTGCTAATTCCACATATATTTTTATCTAAAATATGGCTATTTAAAAATTTTAAAAACAAAAAATTATTTTACTTAGAAAGAATTGAAAATAGTAGTAAATGATTAACTTAAATTCATAGTAAAAATTAATATTAAAAGAAGTATAAAATAGATAAAAAGGTGAAAAGGATAATATTTTGTGGTTGAATATCTCTTAAAGTTTTAGAATTAATGTTAATGGTTTATTACTTAATGGATTGTTTATTGTTTGAAAGCAACTTCTATAGACTATATACTGTAAATGTCATATCAGGTTGTGGCCAGTCTGCATATCCAAATATACATTTGGGTTAATGCCATGTAATTTATACCGATAAAAGTAATTATTAATTTTTAGTCATAAAACTCAATGATTTTTTTTCTTATAGTTCTCTTTTTTCACATTACTGTTCAACTAACATTATCTATACCGTATCTACCTGCCGATTTCCACTATGAAAGTATAAAAAATCGTAATTATAGGATAAACAAATTTCTAAATAAAAATTCCTTATACAAACCGACTATATAATATATTAAATATTATTTAATGTCAATTTTTTAATATTCGACGTATTTTTTTTTGCTTTGTGCTCAAATGATCTTAAGCTGTTTTTGTAATTTAATTTTAAAAGTGTTTAGTAAATTCATAGTAACTGGATTAAGGGAGTTAACAAAATTTCATTATTATTTAATTAACCCAAAAATAATTACAGCGGAGAGTAAAAATTGTTTGTGCTGAATAATGTACATCAAACTCGAATTTAAAAGTCTATAAAAAAAGGTTAAACTTGACATATAAGCCCCAAATTTTCACAACTTTTTTGTAATAAAGAGAAGTTAAATTAAAAAACCCAGCACAGGGGTATCAAGTATAATGATATCTGACATTGATTAAAATCACTATCAAAATAAAACGCTTCGATGCAAATCTTTAGATAGTGTTTAATTTTAAAAAATGCACTTTTCAATAAGTTATAGCATTATAAAGTTAAAAATGTAAAATACAAAATCGAAAATTTTCACACAAAAGTAGCATTCGGTAGCCATTTTCACCGTGAAGATAAAATAAAGT
>NW_026101626.1:0-1533 GCF_025091365.1 Daktulosphaira vitifoliae
CAGCGCACAGTCCGATACTAAACGATTAAACTGTCATGTTTGAAAAACATTTCACTATGTAATTTTTTTTGTAATTTCAATTGAATATCTTTTTTAACAATGATAAAGTTTTGGTCAAATTAAATCCTTATCCTTTGGGAAATTGCAAATTATTGTTGATTTAGTGTAAGAAAGTTTGAAATAATTAATATTCTGTTTAGCTTTACAAAATTTTAAATGTTTAGTATATAACATAATATATATGAATTTAATATAACTAACTTACTATACACATTTAGTAACTTATAATGTACTCAAAATTAAAAAGCTTTTAGGTATATAATTTTTACCAACTATTTGATATTACATAAATTTAAAAAGTTATTATTAATATAAACCTGTTAATAGAATATATTTACTTAGACTTCCAAATTAGTAAAATAAATATAGAAATACTTTTTTGGTCATTGATTGAGTATACAAAAATTTGGAGACATTTTTAAGTTCGTGTTAAAGCTCGAAATTTTATGTGAATATTTTTATATACCAAAAAAATCCTGTCATGAAATATTTACAAAATTGCAGTGTTAATTTTTTTTTTAAACTCTGAAAAAATTAGTATTACTTTTTGAATATATGTTACGAATAGCGGTAGCGTGTTATTATAATGATGTTAAGTGTAAACTAATTTATAAATTATTTCACTGTCTTTTCAAGAATAATTAGTATTCGAAATTGACAGCTTTTTTCGTAGAGAGGTAAAAAGCTGATTGAGTTTATACAAATAGATTTTTTAAGTAATTAAGGATCCTACATACGTAGTCTACAAAAAAATGATCAAACCGTTCAATAGAAAACAAAATATGTTCGTATTGTGTTCTTTTATATTCGCATCTCTCACTACGGTGACTTTCTTTTTTTAAGTTAGTTAAAAAAAAAAAAATTATAGTTTTTATATGTGTCTTGAAAAAAAACGTTTATTACACATTTATCGTATAACCTCAACATCAAAATGATGAAAAGAATACCTCAAACCTAAATGTATAGAAAATTTACTTCTAAATCAAACATTTTGTTAAAAAAAAATACAATTTCAGGTTAACCTAAATTCGTAATAAAGTCGTAATTTTACCAGCAAACAAAGTTTACATGTAGGTTTTTACATGCCTACATGAAGATAGCAGACATCATTTTTAATAAATAATATTTTCATAATGTTATTATAACATATAATTGTACAAAAATGTCTTTTTTAAATTGCTGTCAGAGTATCAGATAAAATAATTATTTTTTTGTAATAACTTTTTTACAGACAATTTTTAATAACCCTTTTCGTACTTTTTTATTAACAATCGTAATTTTAAAATAAGTAATTACAACTAAAAAACTTCAGTTGTGTTAAAAGTTCTAAAACTTTTGTAGTAGACGTTAACATTGATTTATCGGTGTTAATTTTCACAGTTGATTTTCATTATAAAAAAACTACTTAAAATAATAAATGAAAATAGAATTTTACATTTTGAATTGCTGATTTAAAATCATATTATATATATA
>NW_026101627.1:0-1532 GCF_025091365.1 Daktulosphaira vitifoliae
CTAGTCACTCCACTCATCCATCTAAGCATTCTCATCTCTGCTACACTCATTCTCTGCTCTACTTTCTTATCAACCGCCCAAAACTCTGAACCATACATCATAGCTGGCCTTATACAGTCTCGTAGAATTTACCTTTGAGCCTCATTTGAATTCTTTGATCGCATAATACGCCAACGTTTCTCTCCACTTCAACCATCTACGCTTAATCCTGTGTCTTACGTCCTCGTCAATACCACCGCTCTTTTTCACAACTGACCCAAAATACTTAAAAATATGAGCAAAAGTTTCATTAAAAGTTTTATTTTAATGTTAATAAAGTATTAAGATTTGAAATTTGATTTAAGAACTAATTAAAATTTTGTTTTTATTTGAATATTTTGATTACGTGACGCTTAATGCTATTCAATCAGTGTCATATACCACAATGTGCATTCATACACCTGTTCATTTATTACCTCCCGATTTGTCATTAAATGATATAAATGGATGATATATTTGTGGTCTTTTATAGATCACCTAGAGATTCATCTGCAAATATCTATTGCGCTATTTGATACTAATGATACGGGTTTTTATAAACATGTTCTTACAAATGTTTATTGTGAGATTATCTTCTAGTTAATTCCTTCAATAAAGCAATTTAATTGCAAATAGACGTTTTATTTGTCAAAATCGAATTGGTAACATTTACATGGAGTTAAACTTATAAATACTTAACGATTTTGAAAATATGATATCACATGAAATAAACGCACTAAAATTTATGATTTTATTTAATATAATTGAAGAAATTTATAGAAGTGTGAAGCACTGTTCAAATTAGATGAGAGGTTTAACATACTTATTGTTGACATATCTTTGACTTGGTGCAAAAAAAACCAAGTGGTTTTTTGATAAAATTGAATTAATTTAAAATTTTATTAACATAACAGTAAAATTTATTTGTATAAATTTATAAAGTAAAAACTGAATATTTGAGTTAATAGATTGAATTAAAAGAGTATTAATGCGTAAGAGATAATTATCACTTATGTATTATACATAAACAGTTTGAACATTTTTTTCTATTATAATAGAAAAAACTGTTGTTTTAAAAAAAATCAAAAGTCGTAAATAACCATAAAATACCTTTTTTGGAGATTTTGGTTAGGTGCCAGTAATTACATTACTGAAAATAGAAATTCCTACTCCGATTAGAGTTTTTAATATCATAAAGGTTTCGGTTCAAAAATCAGATTTTTAAATTCTGTTCCAGTTCTGATTACAACTCTCCTTATAATTTCGTTGGGTTATAGAAAAAGCTTTACAAAAAAGTGTGAAAAATATCAAATAAAAACTTTGATATGTCTTAATCGATACATAAATATATACGTTGTAAACTAAGTACATTATTAATCATAAAAAATAATTATTAACACACTTATAACGTTAGAAGTTCGCAAAAATATTAATTAACTCGTTTTATAAATAAGGAATTTTAATAGCAAATGAATTATAATTATGTCTCTTATGAAAATATTAAATTTAATTAA
>NW_026101628.1:0-1531 GCF_025091365.1 Daktulosphaira vitifoliae
ATACGTCAAAAGATCACAAATCGTATCTAGTCGAAGACATTACCCTCAAAAATTGAAAAAATTTCTCTCGTTCCCCGTAAAAGGTGAATTCTTCAAAAAAATTACAAATTTAAAAATCGCTAATTTTTGAAATTTTTTTTTTAAAACTGCCATAACTTTTTCAAAAATAAACAAATCAATATATAATTTTTTTTTTAGATGCTTAATGTATTTACCTATCATTTGGTATATTTTTTTATAAATTTGATCCTCTACCAACCCACAGGAGGATTTAAAATGACAACTTTTTCAACTTAATTTTTTAAAGTTTTCCAGAAATACTGACATTTTTATATATATCTTAAATTAAAGCTAATGTAATGTAATTTATTATGGAAAAAGAAAATTTCGGATTTTATTTTGTCTTCACAATGAAAATGGCTACAGAATGCTATTTTTGTGTGACAATTCTAGATTTTATATTTTTAACTTTATAATGCTATATTTTTTATAAAAGGGTATGAATCAACACAATTTTTTATGAGAAATAATATTTATATCCCTTTTTCAATCGACATACTTTCTCTTAATCAGGATATAAATAAGTAAATAGCAGGTTATGTAGCTTTTCGGAATAATCTACTAATTTTTTAAAATAAAACACTATCTAAAGATTTGCATCGAAGCGTTCTTTTTCATAGTGACTTTAATTACTGTCAGATATCATTATACTTGAACTTTACGTCAACACTATGCTGCGAACCTCCTATCCTAGGTTTAAAAACCATAATTTTGATAATATCTGGTTTAATTTCCAATTTTAATAAAATTTAATACAAATAAAAAAGAATCTATAATCAGTGGTACCATAAGTTAGAAATTGTCATGACCAAATGACAAAAATCTTATGATAACTGATAATTTTGTTCGCGACGCAATTGAGCTTGAATTTGGCGCTTGTTCACTAGATTATTCGTCCATTCCCATCCTATTCATTTCTTGGATGTTAGATAAAGAACTATCTTGGATAGTTTAATTAAATTGTCACACTGATGACAAAAGCAAGTTTTTAAACCAAAATTTTATAGATAATTTTGTTGTGTATTATATAGATTTGCAACTGATTATTGACTTTAATCAATCTTTGTATTTATTAATAGTCACATTTCTTGTTATTGATTTATATTTATTGGTATTTTTATCGATTAGTTATTATTGAATCACATAGACTAGTGTTATTTATAATTGGTTGGCTTTTTAATTTTTTCTATTTAATTGTTATTGAGTATATTCACTGTATAAGTGCGATATTGTTTCCCGCCCCTGGTATTAATAAATATATTTTAAAAACAATTAAATTAGTATTACATAATTACTATGTTATAGTAACACATTATAGCCAAAAACTTAATAACATAATATTATTAATATTGTTGATACCAAAGATAGAATTAAAATTAATATATTATTATATTATTAAAATGACCTCAGTATCAATTGTCAACCTTATACCTATGACATTTTACAATTGACCCATTTTGAATTATACACA
>NW_026101629.1:0-1531 GCF_025091365.1 Daktulosphaira vitifoliae
TTGTAATTTTTTTGGAGGTTTCCCCCATTTACGGGGAACGAGGGAAATCTTTTCAATTTTTGAGGGTAATGTCTTCGACTAAATACGAATTGTGATCTTTTGATGTATCGTTAAAAGAAATCGGTTCGGTGAGATATGAGAAAAAGTGGTAACAGACACAAAAAAAAAACACACACGATAGTAAAACCAATACCTTCTCAGCTAAGCATCGAAGCTAAAATGTAGTTAATAAAAGTAATAAAGATGATAAGAAATGAGATAAGAATGTCAGAAAACTAAAGGATTGAAGAGATTGAAAGATAGAAATACAATCCAAGAGAAATCTTTAAAAGATGAAAGTCAATTAAATCTGGATTTATCTCGTAGATATTATTCCTAGTTGATGAAAATGGTGCCCTGATAACTGGCCTAGAAATGATAGTTAACGAGTTCAATGAGTATTTCAGAGAATTACTAAACAAAGTACCAGGTAATGGCAGTAATGACCAAGAAATTAGAGCTTATTATACAGTAGACCAGGAAGTACTTGCCCTTAGTCGGGATGAAACAAAAGCGGCAATACACACTCTGAAAAATATTAAGGCATCAGATAAAGACAGGATTAACTCAGAATTGTCAAGAAGTAAAAAGGGAACTATATTCGGTAATTCTACAAATATGGGAAGAAGAAAGGCTTCCGGAGAGTTGGAATGAAACACTTATCTGCCCAATATTCAAAAAAGGAAACAGAGAAAAAGTAAAAAACTACAGGGAATAACACTATTAAATACAGGATACAAAGTTCTGTCATTAATAATATTAAAAAGATTAGAGAGATACGCTGAAGAAGCTGTAGGAAAATATCAAAATGGATTCAGAAAAGGAAGACGAAGCACAGACTAAATATTAGTAGTGAGATAATTAATGGAAAAGCACTATGCATATGCAAAGGACCTGCTTTTGGTATTTGTGGATTATAAACAGGCTTATGACAAGGAAAGGCTATGGAAGGCTTTCAGGATATTTGATATCCCTATAAAAATTATCATAATGGTAAAATTATGCAACAGTATAACGTATAGCAGAGTAAAACTTGGGAATGAACTGTCTATGGCTTTTGAAATCAAAAGTGGACTAAGACAAGAGGTTGCTATGTCACCCATAATTTTTATAAGACATTAGAAAGTGTTGTCCGAGAAGTGTTAAACGGAGAAGCCGGGTCACTTGATAGAGGACTACTACTTACATACGCAGATGGCATTATAATCACTAAATACTCGAGCAGAATTTCAAATGAATTTGAAGAAATTAATGAAAGCAAATAAAAATATGGGTTTAGTGGTAAGTGCGGAGAAAAAAAAATACATAGTAGTAACAAGAAGACCAGTAGATAGCTCTAACCTTAAATTCGAAAATAATGAATTCGAACAAGTTAAATAATTTAAGTACCTTGGAGTAATTCTAAACAACAAGAATATTATGCACGAAGATATAAATATGAGGCTGAATGCAGCAAATCTATGTTATTTCGCAATGGAGACTCTCTTTAAAT
>NW_026101630.1:0-1531 GCF_025091365.1 Daktulosphaira vitifoliae
AAAAAAGTTTATATATGGTTCTTATTTGATTAAATTATTTCACGTTTTAGTATATTTTAAATATGGTTTGTTTGTAATTATTTTTATGTTTATGTTAAACATATTTTCCCTAAAGTTATTGTTTGTGCATCGCAATTGAATTCCGGTATGATTATTCCAAGGTACGGCAAGTTTTTAAAACAAAAATAGTTTAGCGAAAGTGTAATGCTTGAACTCATGCAAAATGACAACTACTGTTTTGTATTCGCATGCGCATTTGGCATGCGTCATATTATCAGGGACGAACTGGCTCATTATACCGAACCACAGCACAATGGCCCGGTGATCATTGTGTCTTCAATCGAAAAGCAAACGGTTGCCGGCCGAGTACTGACAAAGTTCCGCGACTACGATTTATAATAATTCGTTTATTTTTTTATATCATGATAAGATTTGATTAATATGAAAAAAAAAGGATTTTTTAATATTGAATAACATATAGTTGCATAACATTTTTAGAATAAATCTATAGATGTATAATTGATAAAGTGTTTAGGAAGGCTAGAACAGTTTAAGCTAATTGACTAGATTACATATTATAACTATAAGAAATTTAGGGGTATATAACTCCGACTCCCCTCAATGTTCGTTCTAATTGGTTAAATTCGTCTCAAATAATTTAATTGACAAAAAAAAAAGGAATTTTCTGGGCCAGTAAACATAGTGGTTCGACAAATTTTTTTACTAATACAGTATGCTAAATAACCCTCAATCGGCCCTTACGTATCATCCCACTAAAAATTTGATATTTCCAAAATTTTTGGAATATATATTGTTACTATTGAAACATCATATTGCAATATTACTAAATTAACCAAGAGCTACTTCATTACAACCAGAGTAGGGCACTATTCAAAACAAATTTGATTTAAATAAAATATTACTCGGAAAATTTTCATAAATCATTTGTTAAGTTGAAATGTATACGAATAATTTTAAAACATATTTATTCGAGTAAAATGTATTGTTATTATAATAAATCTGATTTAAATTATCATATATTATCATTTTTATAATTAGTATTTAATTTTTGCTTGAATAATTATGTTTAAAAAGAATTTAAAGAGTTTTTTTTAACTATTATTTGAATAATTTTATATTTTTCTAAATGAAAATCAGCCTAACACTGATTGTAGCTGCCCTTAAGATTTAACATCTATTTATCTCTACAACGTTTTAGATCTTTGTTAACCTACGATTTTTTACAATAACATCTTAGTGATGTATATTAATTGTTGTCAACAATTACTATTATAAGAATTACCATCCACATATAAATACATAATTAGATATAATTCGATTTGTATGGATTCAACGAAGCTGCCGGCCTATTGATCCGTGCGTATTTATTTATATACATGAGTGTTGAATTATTATAATTCTTAGCGAACTAAATTATTTACATAACTATTTTACACTAATTTGTAGAAATACTTTGTCAAAGGCCTACGAAGAAACAACTGAAGCAAATCCACACATTTACAAACTATAA
>NW_026101631.1:0-1531 GCF_025091365.1 Daktulosphaira vitifoliae
AATCAAATATTAATGGAACGTAAAGCTGATCGCATTTTTTATGAGATCATAAACATTAGACAAGGACTATATTTTAATCAACAAAGATTTGAAAAAAATGAAGATAGTTTTGTAAATTATTTGGAAAATAACATTGAATCGATTAACAAAATTCCCTCAAAATTGAAATCCCTTGAAAGTAAAATTAAATCAAAATTTGGAAATTGTAATAATGCAACAGTTAATTATTATACACCACAAAATTTGTTTTTATATGATATCTTTCCAGAAAAAGAATCTGTAAAAACACTTTTTACAAATTGTTCATTTATTATTTGGAAGACAAAATTCGAAGATGGTTTATNAAATTGTTCATTTATTATTTGGAAGACAAAATTCGAAGATGGTTTATTCGATAGTTATCATGTTGCTATAAATAAATGGATTGATCATAATTCGATATATTTAGACTTATTTAAATTCAGAAGAATCTTAATGGATGCTGTACAATTATCTCTTTATATTCATTTAATAGTACACACATCAGCATATGCTGCTAATGTGGAATGTTCGTATAACATGAATGTTAAAAAATGGAGTATCCTCTGGTTCTCAATGGTGACGTTAGTAAATGAATTCATAAAATTTTTTGATTTAAATGTTTTTGAAGATTCGCATAATGATTTCCAATTAATTAATACATTTTTAAATCAAACTAAAGATTATAAGATAAAAAAAACTTTTGAAATAATTAGCACACAAATTAATGGAATTCACCGTATGGCTACAAATCAGTTTACTGAGAATCGTAAGGAGTTTTATGAATTACAAGATTATAAACTGAAAGAGACTTTTACTGACAAATTAAAAAATGGAGAATATTTAGAACATATAATCAATGAAAATTATTTAACTCTACAAACTTATTTCAATAATGTTAAAAATTTATTTCAAAACGTTAATTTTCATGTTTTCACTATATTTCGCCATAATACTGAGTATAAACAAATGACAGTGTAATAGATATTTAGCAATTATAATTTTATTTCGTTTTCATGTCATACTGGACTTCTTTTTATTATTTATGGCAATATAGTAAAAACAATTAAACAATTAAAAATTTAATTTGTATTAAAAATAATTTGTCCTCAAGGCAAATTATTTTTAAAATTTACATTGTACATGAATTTTGAATAAAATTAAAAAATTTAATTGTTGATTATACGTTTATTATTTGTTTTTTTAACAAATTTATTTTTCACGTATTTATCTTCTAAATACGCGGAAGAATGTGAGATAAAATAACCACATTTTAGAATCTCAAGGATGGAAATCTGTAAAAAATGTTCACTTCAATACTAAGTAGTTAACTGTTTCCTAGACACCAACGTTGCTTTCTCTACGAGTGTAAAAGTTGCTATTTTCGAATTTCAGAATACACAACTTAATACTTTGCTATCATTAAGTTTAATTTTCGAAAAAGCAATCAGACTTTCATTTTGCTACTTTTTTATAAATGTACATGTAAATAATTAATTTATTGATATTTATG
>NW_026101632.1:0-1530 GCF_025091365.1 Daktulosphaira vitifoliae
TAAATTCATTCTTAAGTTTTTATACCAATTCCGGTGTAGAAGCGAATTTACCTAATTGTATTTATATTTTAATTTATTGAAATAATACATATAATTATTGATATCATTTCCTACAACACAATAATTATACAATTTTTTGGGATGTTATATGCTCAATTAAAAAGCATTGTCTTTAAATACGAATCATTTGGATGCAAAAATTTTAAATTTGATGTGTATAAAGTGCTTATGATTATGTTTTATTTTATCAATATTTTTTGATTACATAAAAAATGTAATGATAATTTTGTTAAAAATTACACTTTTCGGAACATTTTCAAAGCTTTTGTTGAAAAAGTTAACTTTTCGTGTAAAATTATCTAAAAAAAATTATGATTTTTAAAATCGTTTAACTGATGTTATTTTTTATACTTTTTTCACAAAAATTTCATAACTTTTTTAAGATGAACAAATCAAAATAATGTTTTTTTATATAAATACCATAGGTATTTCCCTTTTATTTGATATACATTTTTTGAAAAATTAACTATTAACCTGCCCACAGGGAGATTTAAAATAGCAACTTTTGCACAAAAATATGACTATTTCAACTTAAGTTTTGAAAATGTTACGGAAATACTGTGTTATTTAAACATATATTAAATTCAATCTTATGTTACGTACTATAAATTAATAAAAAATTGTTCCGACAACTTATCCTCTATGCTCTATCAGCAAATGGCTGATGTAATTAAAAATCATGCTATTTTTGTGTTAAAATTTTTAATTTTATATTTTCCTCTTTAAATAGCTATAACTTTTTGAAAAATGTTTAAATGAACACAACTTTTTTTTATAACTACTTTATATAAACCCCTTTTACTGAAATCCTTTTTTTTTTAAATCGGACCATTTCCTTTTATACAAGAGGGGTTCAAATTTTGAAATATTCGAATAAAAAGTAGATCTTTTTCAACTTAAATTTTAAAAAAGATTCGCAAATACTGAGTCTTTTAAATATATATTAAATTAAAACTTATGTTAGGTACTATAAGTTAAAAAAATAAATTTTTCTCGATAACCTATTTTCTATGTGCAAATGTCCGTTAAAATGAACACATTCCCAGCTTCGCATCGAAGCTAAAAATAATATTGCTAACAAAAATTTTAATTAACAGTTTCGGCGTACTAGGCCACCACCTGAGTCGTCTCATCCTGTACACAAAAATTTCAGTGTTTCTGTTTTCAACAAACTTACAGAGCCAAATATTTGTAAATTCAACGATTTTTCTCGAGTATTATTTGTTTTTAATTTGTTTGTTTTATTTAAGCACGTAGCCAATAAGACGATTTTTTTTAATTTTATACTTTTCTCGGTCCAATTTATACTATACAAAGCAAACTGCACTCCATTTATCTGAAAAAACGTATGAAATATAATTGTTGAAAAGAAGTCACTTGAATTTATGGAGTATAGTTAATTATGAATTAATAAATTTTCATATAATAATTAATTTTATTTATAAATAATATGATTATTATTCAAAAAAA
>NW_026101633.1:0-1528 GCF_025091365.1 Daktulosphaira vitifoliae
CATTAATATAATAACAATACGGGTTCGTAACAATTAGCTACGTAAATTAGAATTATTCAATTTTTATGAAAATCAGTGGAATACATTTGTAAGGTATTTTAAAATAAAATAAAATTCAAAACCTTGAATTTTTCTAAAATAGCATATTTTTGAATACGGTAACCACTTTTACCATGAAGACAATCTATAGTTTGAAATTTCCATTATTCATAGCAAAGCATAATTTATAAACTTTAATTTAAAATATATTTAAAACTGTCAGTATTTCCGGAAAATTAAGTTGAAAAAGTACAAATTTCTATACGCATGTTTAAAGTTATGATCCCATTGAATGAAGAGATATTGTCTAATTTAAAAGTTAGTTGGAAGAAAGGGTTTAAATAACGTATTTAAAAAGAATTCCCCTCATAAATTGTAAATATTCAATGGTTTCCGGTAATGGGAGAAATCCTTAAAAAAGTTACAATTTTAAAAATCGGTAATTTTTTTTCAACATTTTTAAAATTTTTATTTTCTTAAAATTGCTATAAATTTATTAAAAATGAACAAATCAACATAATTTTAAGTAAAATTTTATTGCAATAAATATACACTATCGCGATCTAAAAATATAATTTTAAAACAGTTGCAAGCAACAAGTTTCAATAAAATTACTTTGTAAGTATTGTTCTGTATGAATAACAATTTGTTTAAGTAAATATAAACAAAAATCAATACACCAATATTTTTTTAATGCCCTTTTAATAAATGACAAACTGATATTAGTTTCTATTATTTGAGCCTAATGATGTATTTGAAGTAAGGTGACGTCAATTGAATGTGAAATAATAGCAATAAAAATTATTTAATAATGATTTGTACTATTAATTTTAACTTTTTTTCAAACAATTATTTTATAATAATATTTATAATCTGTTATGCACAATAAGTAATTGTTTGCATGACTTAAGTATGCTTAAGAATAAAAATAATAATAATTGGAGTAAAACATAAATAATAATATTATTTTTTATAACTTTATTAATGACAATTTTAATTGAAATACCTTTCTCTTAAGTAGGTATACATAATTAATTATCTAGATTATAAAAAATTTTAAAAGCAAATATTAATAAACAATTGTTATCATATAGCGATTCAATATTCAGATGACGGTATAAAATGGCAATTTCAAAAAGGTACCACTAGAAAAGCTGCTGAAGATGGAAACATAGAAATTTTAAAATATGCTCATAAAANTGGAAACATAGAAATTTTAAAATATGCTCATAAAAATGGATGTCAATGGGACGATGATACGACTATTGTAGCAGCTGCAAAAGGTAATATGGAATGTTTAAAATATGCGCATGAAAATGGGTGTGAATGGAACGAAGAAACAACAAAGGCTGCAGCTTCAAAAGGAAATTTAGAAATCTTAAAATATTTACATAAAAATGAATGTCCTTGGAATAAAAGCACAACAGAAGCAGCTGCAAAATATGGTAATTTGGAATGCTTAAAATATGCTTATGAAAATGGATGTCCT
>NW_026101634.1:0-1526 GCF_025091365.1 Daktulosphaira vitifoliae
TTTTTTAAATTAATTATTATTCAATAATTAAATAATATTAATTATATTATTATTACAACCATCAAGTATATTAACCATAAAAAAAAATTAACTGGATCAAAACTTATTTAAGTTGTCAGTGATTGCAATGTCAAATTATTTATGTATAATTGAAAAAATAGTTTCCCGGTATTGATTAAAATTACTATTTTGAATATTTTAGAAGGTAACACTCAACAATGAAGACATGGTAAAAATCAAAATGGCTATACGTTATTTGATAAATGATATTAACAAAAATAGTAATTAATAAACAAATTATAAATAATCTTTTTTTTTATATTTTTGTATTTTTTTAGGGAATTGGGATTATTACGATTTAGGTGATGTACTGTTAATAGTATTAAAATACAAGGCAGAATGTAATAAAACAAAATTTGGTGAAATTAATGATGATGTCATTCATGATAAATTAAACGATATTTCAAAATATTATAAAGCAAACGATTTTAAAGCATTTCACGAAGAATAGATATGTTGTATAACATTATTTTGTTAAAGTTTTCAAAAACCCATGTTTTTATCAAATATTCTAAAATTATAAAAAGTTATAACACCTACATCCAATCATGTATTGTAGTTTTTTATTGCTTAAAGTTTATTTAAATTTCATTTTTTATTTTATTCTGAACTCTGTGCTATCACTTGCTTTATTCTAATAATTTATTAGTATTAACCTCTTTCATCTATTTCTTAGTACATGTTTTAAATGTCCCAAGGTCATTTTGACATTTGTGTTTTTTGCATATTCATATGAATATTTAAAAGAAACGTTAAATAAAAAAAAAATTTGGTTTCATATTTTTTTTTTCTTAATTAGCCTTTCAACTGGAAAATGTCATAAAATTAAAATACAAATTTTTAAGAATTTAATGCATAAATGATCATTATTCTTAGACAATAGGTTTATATATCAAATGTCCTTTCCCATAGACAAATATACAGAGTGTTCAGTACTGATACTTACTGAACACTCTGTATAGCAGAATCAAGCAGTATTAAATAACCTCTTAATATGTACCTTACATATATTGTTAAATGTACAATAGGTAATATTACCTATTATGTTTATAGTTTATGCCTATAGTTTTTTTTTTTTACTGTTTCTTAACTAGGTATTTAGGTAATACATGCGCTCCCCGTGGCAACAGACATGCGCAAACCAGACGAGTTCTCGTCGGTCGAGTGGGCAAGGTTATTCTGAACAGAGAATAGTATAATCGCTATTATTATTATTATTTTAATTTCTATTTTCTACTGTGACCTTTTAATTAATAATATGTGTATTGAGTTTTATTTTATTATATTTAATTTAACAATTTTAGCTTCGATGCGAAGCTGAGAAGGTATTCATTTTACTATGATGTGTTTTTTTTTTTTGTGTCTATATACGCTCAATCTCAGCTCTCACTAAACCGATTTTGATGAAAAATATGTCAAAAGATCACAAATCGTATCTAGTTGAAGACATTACCCTCAAAAATTGA
>NW_026101635.1:0-1526 GCF_025091365.1 Daktulosphaira vitifoliae
AAAATTTCGAAAATTAGCGATTTTTAAATTTGTAATTTTTTTGGAGGTTTCCCCCATTTACGGGGAACGAGGGACATTTTTTCAATTTTTGAGGGTAATGTCTTCGACTAGATACCATTTGTGATCTTTTGACGTATCGTTGAAAGAAATCCTTTCAGTGAGAGCTGAGAAAAAGTGGTAACAGACACAAAAAAAAAACACTCAACATCGCATCGAAGCTAAAAATGAGCTATTCATTAAATATACGAATTCAAAATAAATATAATGCATCAAATATATTTCTAAAATAATTTTGAAAATTAGAAAAAGTTAATCATTAAAAATGGATAAATTAATAGAAGATATAATAGACATCAAAATATAATATTTTTTCATACCACAACAAAACATGTTTAAATTATAAATATTATAAATAATTATTTTTTAATTTTGAACCATAAAAATAAGGAAAATGATATTACAGTTTTTATTTAGTCACTTGTACTAAATAAATAGAAATTTTAGAAAAATATTGACAGCAACGTGTAAAAATAAATTGTTCAATTCACACCTAATTTTATGAATACTTAATACTTTTATTTTCAAATCCATTAGTTAACAAATACACAATGTTTTATTTTACGTTTAAATTGATCATTGAGTTATTCAGCATTTAAACGTTAATTAATTACAATTGTAAAATATTTTTGTGATTAAAATTTTATTATATTTTTCAACTTATTTATGTAGGCAGATTACAGAGAGAGCTTTCGGCTAATGTTTTCCTAACATATGTTTATTTATATACAACATTTGAAAACGATATAATTTTTCTTTTAATTGGTGTTGTTATTCATTATAACAAAAATACGTCTTCAAAAACTGAAAAATCTCTCGCACACATAAAACTTAAACATAAATATAATTTTAGATAATATTGATTGATGTTATAGTGAATTACATAACAGTCGCATTTTTATGAAATTGTACTACAAAACTACTCTTTTTTTGGTTTTCTATAAAATTTTACATTTTATTTTAGCTTCGATGCGAAGCTGAGAAGGTATTGGTTTTACTAAGATGTGTTTTTTTTTTTTACCATTTTTTCTCAGCTCTCACCGAACCGATTTCTTTTCTATAATACGTCAAAAGATCATAAATCGTATCTAGTCGAAGTCATTAACCTCATAAAATTAAAAAAAAATTACCTGGTTCCCTGTTAATGGAGGAAACCTCCAAATTACAAATTTAAAAAACGCTATTTTTCGAAATATTTTCAATTTTTTATACTTAAAATTGCTATAACTATTTTAAAAATAACCAAATCAATATAATTTTTTTTATATAGATGCATGATATTATTACCTTTCATTTGGTATATTTTTTTTTTATACGTGACCCTTTACTTGCCCACAGGGGGGATTTAAAATGACATTTTTTTTACAAAAAATTAACTTTTTCAACTTAACTTTTGAAAGTGTTCCAGAAAGTCTGAAACCTTTTATATATATTTTAAATTAAAGCTAATATAATGTATTTTATTATGA
>NW_026101636.1:0-1522 GCF_025091365.1 Daktulosphaira vitifoliae
ACGTTTCAGCTGTTCGGGGCAGTCAATATTCGATACCCATTGAAATTTTTGCTGAACAAAAAAAAAAGTTGTATGGTAACCAAACTCAACTTGCCATAACCCTTAGATATCTCACTTTTATTGATTTTATAAATTGACCCCCCACGTGTAGACATGTCCCTGATGTAGGTATATTGCCATTTAAAAATAGTAAAATGATTACGAGGATACGTCGAAAAAGTACTTAGCAATCGATAAGTACATGTAATTAAAAACGCCAAAAAAATATTTCCGAAATCATTTTTGCATTTCGTGAGTAAGCGAGTGGGTCATAATAAATGGACCATCCTGTATATGTACATACAGAGTGATGCACACATAAACTACATTAGAGATGTAACGTGACATTGGGAAAAAACGCTATTCGGTAGAAATACGAATGGCCAGGGAATAATATTCAAAGTTATAGTGTGGGTCGTTACAAACAATGCGGGCCTATTAATCTTGCTAACCTCAGTGGTCGTAGGGGTTCAAACGAAGTGGTGGTGCGCTGTGTCCGTACGATGATTAAGTCTTGTGCTAAAAACCTCGCTAAATAAATCAACGTAAATATGAAACGTTCGAGGTAAGTCAGTAAATGTTTGCGGCCGTCATATGAATTCAAAAAAAGTCCAACAGCGATAAAATGTTTAATCTTTGCGAGTTTCGGTTTTAATATCATACGTTAATATGCTCAATAAATAACATCTCGTTTTAAATTATCTCTACGCAGAACGGCTTTGTAATATAAAATGTATGCAAATTTTGTTGGAAACACTTTGTAATAATAATTGACTCAAACCCTTCGAAAGCGCTTATTTAAACAATAGCGTCGTACTTGAAAAGTACGTGTCGGAAGACGCTTTATTTATGACGAGGGTTTCATTTTTGTTGTTATAAATATATATACGTACAATAAAAGTTTCGGCGTGTGTGAGTTTTTTCATTCGAAATCACGTCATCTCCGAGACGGCCTATTGTACTTTATCAAAATCTGTTTCCTCTACGTGTGCCCCGTGTATGTGTCACACACATGTCTGGTAGATCCAATAGGACATCCGACCACGACCATATCCACGGGCATACACAACAAAGGCCAATTGATTTCCACGATAATTAACCTCGCGCTGACCGGATACGATAAACAGACTGGGCAAATTTTCCCCGGGGTTATAATTTATTGGAAACAAAATGAGATTTTCCAAGCGTGCCTTTTATTTATAACTCGACTTTGTCTACGTGCTTTCTTTAACCAACAGTATCCCCGAACATAGACCGGAAAATTCAAATAAAACTCAATAACCTCGCGCGGGGCAAAAATGATTGGATGGGATTCAATGAATGCGATGGGCCTATGAGCAAAGTAATTGATTTTGGAGTGCAACAATCCGAATTCATATTTTAACGCCGTAAAATTGTTATCGCAGAGATAAAAATGACCCGTTATTGTGTCTATTCACTACACAAGTTATATAACCATTGTTAACCATACGCAAAAAAAAAA
>NW_026101637.1:0-1522 GCF_025091365.1 Daktulosphaira vitifoliae
AAACCATGCTGTGTCCGACACATGAACAACTATAAAATGTGTAGCTTGTATAAAGCATTATGCTTAAAACAATGGTTGATTTACAACTCTTATATATATAAATTAAAAAAAAAAATTGTTTGTAAAACTAATATATGTATTGTATATCACAAAAATAAATAATTATTTACACATATAAATAAGAATTTTTTAAGATTAATTATTTTCATCTTTTTTTCCACAGGCTTTGTCAATAAATATTTAACCTTTATTGAACAAAACCCAAGCCCATTTGGGAGACCATCGTACATGTACTGTCCACAGCTCGCCATCATCATCCCAATCTCTTAGTACTTGATTACACTAAAAACGACACATTCGATCATTTTGAACGTTACCTGAAATGATATTTACTATGAATTAATCAATATAGCACGAATCGATATAATTATTAGTATTCTTTCAACAAAATAATCTAAAGCTGAATATATAACTGGCATCTTGATGAATTCTCATATTATAATAATAAATTATACTATTACGTATATAAAAAAGTCCGGCTTCGAAAAGGTTTTGTACTTTTTTCATAATTTTTCTTTAGCACTTGACAAATGTTGCCATACGAGTGACATATGTACTAAACGATTAGTATGATTAGGAGTTTTAATTTGATGGACCATTTCTAGTAAATTTTCGTCTTTTATACTAGAGCATTGTTTCCCAACCTTTTTACCACCACGGTAATTCGGCAATATTTTATAGGTCGCGGACCCCCTCAATTTTACGAAAACTAGGAAGATCTTTTTTTGCTCATTAACAAAAATATTTATCAAAAAAGTTAATTTTTATTACTTTAATTTACATTTTATTTACTATACTTAATTAATATATAATTATACTTTACTATACAAAATAATATACTTAATGTGATTTTTGTGACTGCATTTCTTTGACTAGTTTTTCAATTCTCGGATGAATGTTGCTCATAGCTAAACGCATATCGTCACTTACGTTCAAACTTCTTTAAGTGGCATATCTGAACGTATTGATATAAAGACTTGTTATCTCTCAATTACTGAAGTTTTTGAGGGTCTATCGAATTTGAATATAATTATGACCGTAGGTCCGGACTTGGTTCCTGAGATTTTTCTCAAAAACTGCCGTTACTCCCTTAATTATCTAATCCATTTTCTTTTATCTTTATCTTTATCATCTGGTATTTTTCTTAAAACTTGGAAAACTAGTTATGTTTACCCTATTTTTAAGTATGGGATAAGATCTAACATACGTAATTACAGACCTAGAACTTCTAAATCTACAGTTACTAATTTACTTGTCTACTATTTTGATTTAATGTCTATTATTTCTAAAGGTGGTTAGGTAGACGCTATCTATAATGATCTTAAAAAAGAGTTTGATAGTGTTAATCATTCAATATTAATAGGTAAATTAAGTACTATGATTATATTGGTACATATAAATTTAAACATTACTTAAATAAAGTTACATAATTTAAAAGCTCTTACTTGTTGATTACGCTGTT
>NW_026101638.1:0-1521 GCF_025091365.1 Daktulosphaira vitifoliae
AAAGTTATTTTCTTGACATAGAAGAAGCAAAATAATTTATATGCTATGTCAAATATATTTATATAATTTTTATGAAAATCTATATACTTCACTAATAAGGTATTTTAAAATAAAATATAATACAAAACGGTAGCACAGTGGGGTTGCGGCACAGTGTGGACGTGGCATAGTTGGGACAAGTATAGATGATATCTGACAGTAATAAAAATCACAATCCTAAGAAACGCTTCGATGCAAATCTATAGATTTCAAGTTCGAATCAACCAAAGTAAAATATTAACATAATATACAAAAAAAATGATCAACTCTTTGTCATATTACAATTATTTTAATGATAAATTTATTTATTTATAACAACATATATAACATGCATACAATATTTTATTAAGTCTCGAATAATAAATCAATTTTTAAAAGACAAATTATTGAAACCTAATTCCTCATAATCATTTTTCACAACCTTTAGAAAAAATGATTTCAAATAATCACACAAAGAATGATAAGTAGTACTATATTCTGTTAAGTTATCCATTTGAATCAATCGTTCAAATGTTGTAGTTAAATTTATGTCTGATTCATATTTATTAATTCTGCAATATTTCATGTTAAATTCAATTACGTCTTTAAATTTCATCTCTAAATTTAAATAAACGTGAGCTACTTCTTTAAGAAACGTTTGAGCTTCATAAAGTCCACCATTAGTAAATAAAAATGGGGAAAAATACTTTTTTCTGATATCATTCAAATAATTAATAAAAAATTCTACCACTTTCTCTACTAATAATTCTGAATTTCGCTCTTTTTTTTTTATTGTGTAATGTCTTAAATTAACGAGAGCAATTAACATTTTTTTAAACATGTCATGTGATGTGATTAGTGTTTCATAAAGCTTAACCGCACAATTCATTTTATTTTCATATTTACAAACATTAATTATATGCCTCAACATTATATTAAAATTGTGAAATATTTCAATATAGCGACATCTTAAATAAAGTGCAAGATATGTCCGCATGAATTTATAATTTTTTGTATCATCCATTTTTATAAAGTCTTTGTAATACAGTGACTTTCCTTTTGTATATTTATTTTCAACAGCTATATGTTTCCATGATATCCAACCAATGTGAGATATAAAATGATTACACAATGCAATACCTTCCATATGGCCATATTTCCTAGGTTTGAAAAATTTAAACCTGTATGGAAAAAAAAGTCATGCATAGTTACTCAAAATTATTATCATAGCAATATAATCTTTTAAATAGATAAATAATTAAAATTGTGCTTAACAAAATAAATTTTTTAAATTTAAATAAAACTAAATGTAAATCTTACTTGAACGTATTTGTTCCTTCTAGTTGTTGAAAGCCTAATTTTGTATAAAAATTTTCAGTAATTCCAAAAATATATGATTCAAGATCTTTGTAAATATTATTAATATAATCGTTGGAATCCTCTACCAGTTTTTCCATTTGATCGATGTTATATTTCATCAATACATATGTTAAAATAGAACTT
>NW_026101639.1:0-1521 GCF_025091365.1 Daktulosphaira vitifoliae
CATTTTTACAATATTAAATTGTAATTTTTATCAAATTAGCGATTCTGTCTTTTAAATCATAAGAAAAAATTAATTTTGGATAGTCTAAGTAGTCACAATCGATTATTCTTAAAAATAATATTAGGCATTGCTAATGAAGAAGGTCATTTCAATTAGCCTTTGCCTAACTTATTAAATTAAGTTGATTAATTAAAATATCTAACGATTTCCATATTCATTAATTGTAGTAGATCAATTAAAAAGTAATGTGTTTTAGTACAATATAAATTAAAACTACAGTAATTGTCAAGAGACTTGTTTATAATTATAAAATTGATTTTATCATTTTATTTATTTTTTTAAACATTTTGTTATTATTTAATAACAAAATATTTTATAAAATTTATTTAAATAAATTTGACAGGTTTAATTGTAATTGAACAATCTCGATTGGCATAATATCTGTGCAGTGGTTTTTGGCACACGCAATAGACTTGGGTTAATATTATGCATAGTAAAATAGTTAAGTAGTAAAGGGTTAATACTTGTGAAAAGCACTTTAGTTTTATCATAAATAGCATTTGATCATAAAGTGAAATTCGTTAATTTATTTAAACCTAAATTGGAGTAACGCTAATATTTTATGTATAGTCTAAAGGTTCAGTTACAATAATAGTAACAATAATCGTAACAAACATACACCGCGTGATCAGTAAAACAGTGAAGTTTTTACAGGCAAAAGGTCCAATGGTTATTGTAAGCTTTGTGGTCATTGCGCCAAAGGTCATTACAAACGGCGTAGGTAATTTCAACACATGTGGTTTGTAAATGTATGCGTATCCTTTTATACTATACGAGGGAAACTCTCCAGATGTTACTGAACTCGACAAACGTTGACCAAAAGTTAGGACGACTTTTCTACAACCGGTCAGAGATTAATCGAGGATAAATTTCAACGAAACAAACTTTTGTTCGACACTATTTTTACCCTCTAATTGCACTAAATTAAGAATAAGAGAATTTACATAGTCAATTGTTTAATGACAGATATTAACAGAAATAAATAAATACTAAAAAGGATCTTATGAGGTTTCTATACTTTTCAATTGTAGTTACCAGATATATAAATATTTCTTATCAATAATACTAGCTATTAGGCACTACAAATAAATCGTCTGGCTTTTTATGACAGTAATAATTTCCAATATTTATTTTACGCTATAAGATTTTATAGTTATAAAACACACACACATAATAACTTGTAAAACGATTTTGTATGTACAAATATCTTGTTCTCAAATTTAGGGATAAACGACTATTTCATATACGAGCCACTACTAAATAAACTTATGTGCCCAAGGGACAATGTTCTCAGGCGATAACTACAGTATTGACGGATTCGTCTAGTTTTTGTTAGATAAAACTTATAAACACAATGGTATAACTTGAATGGATGGATAAAGTATGTGCCAGATGGTTTTTTAGTATGCTTATTGATATTTTTATTTATTTTTTAGGCTTTTGCAGTTAATTTTTTTTTTT
>NW_026101640.1:0-670 GCF_025091365.1 Daktulosphaira vitifoliae
GCCTAGCCAGCTATCCCCCGTTAGTCCCTTAGAATACTGTCGACGGGCATTTAGGTTAAACCCCTAAATAGCGACGTAACACCACAAAAGGCCTAAAGTTTGAAAACTCAAAAATTTTGGATAACCGTATATTTTTCATTGTTTTTTTAGTTCAGAAATAATGGATTCACAACAAAATTGTAAAAACAAAAATTGTTTAAAATAATATTTTACATAAATTATATTCTGAAAAATCTTTTGATTTACTTATTATTTATGTATAAAAAGTCAATATATATAATTTTGTTGTTAAAAACTCACAAAATAAAGTGAATTCAGTGTTAATTTTATAATACGAAAACATTTTTTTTTTTAATTTTACAAAAACACATCAAACATAAAAACTAAAAATTAATCATTGAACTAATTATCTAAAAGAGTACTCTTTTTGAAATCATGATATTTACTGCGGTAATAATTACTACTTGAAGCAAATATTGTTTTTGTTTTTCATTGTTTGTTATTTTCGTATTAAACTCCTCCATTAGTTTAACATCCCTTTCAGCTATATCATTTACTACATTAATGCTATTAATAAGGTCTATTGATATCTTGAAATTTTCATCACATTTTAGCTTCGATGCGAAGCTGAGAAGGTATTGGTTTTACTATGATGTGTTTTTTTTTTTTT
>NW_026101640.1:802-1520 GCF_025091365.1 Daktulosphaira vitifoliae
ATACGTCAAAAGATCACAAATCGTATCTAGTCGAAGACATTACCCTTCAAAATTGAAAAAATTTCCCTCGTTCCCTATAAATAGGGGAAACCTCCAAAAAAATTACAAATTTAAAAATCGCTAATTTTTTCAATTTTTTCAATTTTTTTTACTTAAAAGTTTCATAACTTTTTCAAAAATGAAAATATCAATATAATTCTTTTTTATATAGATGCATAATATCATTACCTTTCATTTGGTATATTTTTTTCATAAATTTAACCCTTAACCTGCCCACAAGGGGGGATTTAAAATGACAACTTTTTCACAAAAAATTAATTTTTTTAACTTAAATTTTGAAAATGTTCCGGAAGGTCTGACACTTTTATATATATCTTAAATTAAAGCTAATGTAATGTACTTTAATTTGAAAAAAAAAAATTTGACCTCTGGACTTGTTTTCATGATGAAAACGGCTACCGAATGCTATTTTTGTGTGATAATTTTCGATTTTATGATTTATATTATATTTAACTTTATAATGTTATAACTTATTGAAAAGTGTATGGATCAACACAATTTTTTTATGAGAAATAATATTTTTTAATAAACCCATTTTCATTCGACATACTTTATCTTAATCGAGATATTAATAAGGAACAGATCAAGTAGCTTTTGGAATAAAACACCAATTTTTTTTAAATTAAACACTATCTAAAGATTTGCATCGAAGCGTTTA
>NW_026101641.1:0-1520 GCF_025091365.1 Daktulosphaira vitifoliae
GCAAAAACCACTAATTGTTTTAATGAATTACCTGTAATTTATCAAAATAAAACTCAATATTTAATGCCCAAGACTCATGTACTACTCAACTATGGAACTGAAATAGACTGCAATGACTTATTACCACCAGCCTATTTCTTAGAAAATGTTTGGTTCACTTTATCTCCACACTTTAAAGAAATTAATCCACCACAAATATTATTACCTGAAACAGCATTCACTTGGTCACATAGAACACCTGATTATTTAATGAACGCAGGATTATATCCAAAAGATTTAATGCAAACTTTCCAAAAACATCTCTTATTTCCAGCAGAAGTTGTAGCAGCTCAAAGTAATTTAGCTAGAGAATCAATGGGATACAGTATATATAATCAAAATTTAAAACTAAAATCTATCATCGATGAATATACAATAGAAAATTTAGTTGAACAAAAATTACAAAAATTATGGGGATTATTCACTGTAGTAGGGAATATAGCCTCAGGTTTTCTTGGAATATTTTTAATAGGTAAATTATTATTAATAGGTATCAATACAATAATTAATTTCTCTATTTTATATGAAACATTTGGATGTAGTTACAAAATATTAGCAGGATTATTCTCAAGTATCACTCATTATATGATGCATAAAACTCACACAAATAATTATAATAAAGTATATAAAAATGACATAATAAATAACTCTTATAAATCAGGAGAAAATATTGATGTTAATTCAGTACCAATAACAAAAAATTTTTTCACTGAATACTATCCAAAAAATAATAAGTTAAATATTTATCCTATCTTAGAGGAAACTTCTATCATACAGCAAAATGAATAGCAAGTTATATAAATTACATTATAATTTTACTCACTCTAATAAATATAACCAATATATTCCAATACTTTCATCCTCTATATATTACTATAAATATTCCACTTAATCACATATATATTATAGCGTTAAAATCATTTTTTTTTAAATCATAAATCTGTTAGTATAATTTTCAAACAAGCAACAAGTAAGAACGCGATATACTAACAGGAGACATATTCAACAAACCCTCAATCGAAAAGATATTGCAGTTATACCAACTCAATATATATAAAAAAAAAAGGAAGGGATTTTTTTTTTTTTAAAAAAGTTTGTAATAGCACTTTAGAAATTTTAACAGAACCATAAATATTTTATTTCAGATTTAACAAATAACTATAAACAAATGCATATTAATAAATTAACGCAATTTGCTGAATACAAAAAATATAACCAAATAAGAGAAATAGAAAAATGCCCATTTATACCAGATTTTGATTTTTTAAAATTAATAATTGAACAAGATTTAGAAGAAAATGAAGTTGGTTATAATAAATCAATCTTTAAATATACAAACCCTATACTGATTAATTTATTAAGAAACAAATTTAGCTTTCTTAACATAGATATTTTACTACCAAAATATAGAAATATTTTTAGTTCAATGAACTCTATTACTTTTAATTTCACTGAATATTATATCGAACGAATAAATTTTA
>NW_026101642.1:0-1519 GCF_025091365.1 Daktulosphaira vitifoliae
AACTTTTATAAAAATTGGTGGACTCATTACTATGGTAATCCTTTGTAAGGTATTTTATAATTTAAAAAATTCTGAACAAAAATGTTATTTTAACTACGGCATCAATTTTCACATAGAAGATAAATCTTTGGGACAAATTATTCTTTTTTAATTTTTAGCGCGAACACATAAGCTTTAATTTAACATATCTTTAAAGGACGCAGTATTTCCGGAACATTTTCAAATGTTAAGTTAAAAAAATTAACTTTTGTGAAAAAGATACTATTCTAAATCCTTTCATATGGGGAAGTATGGGGTCAAGAATAAAAAAAAATGACATCAAATAAAAGGAAAAAATACCTAAGGTTTTTATTTGATAAAAATTACTTTCATTTGTTAATTTTTGAAAAAGATATGGGTGTTTTAAGAAAAAAAAATTAAAAATTTTAAAAATTTACCGATTTTAAAAATTTTATTTTTTGGGGGATTTGTCCCGTTTACAAGAAACGAAAGAAATTTTTTCAATTTTTAAGAGCCATGTCTTTAACAAGATACGATTTGTGATCCCTTGACGTATCGTTGAAAGAAATCGATGCAGTGAGAGCTGAGAAAAAGTGGCGACAGAAATAATAATAAAAAAAACACATAGTTAAATTAATACCATCTCAGCTTCGTATCGAAGCTAAAATTACAGCAAAAAGATTATTGAATAAAAAGTTATTGGATTTGTCACATCTTCATAACTTTATTAAAACGTTTTTTTTTACTTAACCTTATGTTTTTAAAGATATAGCGTGAAACCTAGTTAAAAAATCACTCTGTATATTTAGAAGTAAAATATAAGACTTGGATCAGTTGATATATAAAATACATATAGGAAATCAACAAAGCGTTTTTATATCACCCCAATTTTTTAATTGACAACAATTTAGGGTCAGAATACCAATAAATGAAATAAAAATTAGTATATAAAATTTTTATTAGAGAATTCTCTTGTTACAAAGTATTTTATCAAATAAAAGTTCATAAATTATTTTAAATATTTTACTAAGAGAAATATTTTAAAGGGTATAATTTTGGATTTTAAAATATTTATTTGGTATCACGCTACAAATAAATATGTCTGAAATTATCAGTATATATATTACCAAACAAACTGAATTCACAATTAAATATTTCATCATAAAACTTAGTATTTCGAAATGTATTCATATATATTTATACATATGTGTGTGTGAGTGTATACAGAATAATCGGTTTATTATAAATCACTTGATTACTTGCACAATAAATACAATAATGGGAGTAAAATTTTTTAGGTAGTAATATAAATTACTTTTTAGAATCAACCTATATAACTTATAGGGGTGTCAACTTTATTTTTTCAAACTGCAACGTACATAATTTACTAGCTTATTTAATAGATAATTAAGTAATTAAGATAATGACTTGTTGATAACAACTTTTGAACCAGTACTTTGGAAATTATTCTTATTTTCATACCTAGATGGTAGGAAAAGTACGTCTGGGAAATGACTAG
>NW_026101643.1:0-1518 GCF_025091365.1 Daktulosphaira vitifoliae
CTAAAAAAAAACCTCAATTTTATTTATGTCAAAAATATCTTGAAATTAGGCAATATAAAATAATGAATAAATTAATACTCAACCGGTTGTCTGGGGTATTAATTTTTCGTAAATTAAATCTATTTGTTAAACTCACAATTTTGTTGATATTTTATATTTTTAAATAAAAGTACATTCAAAAGAAGACTAGAAAGTTTAATATTTTATATCATATGTTTTAATTCTTTTATTCAGCTAATATTTGTCAATAATATGCTACGTATTATATAAAATTTAATAATATACGAGATACGTAAAAAACCATATTATATGATTGTTATTATCGCTATTAATATTTACTATAATTTTTGGTTTCAAAGCACTCGAGGTAAACTTATTTTTAACAGCTCAACAAAATTCATTAAAATTTTATAAAAACAAAAATGTTATTCTGCCACACGGAGTAAATATTTGCCGAAATAGTACCTCCCGAATTTAATATAGAACATACAAATTAATTAAACGTCAAGCCAATTTACCGGCTAATTGATCGACTGAAAGTTAATATGTTTGTAACTTTTATGATTTTATAAAAATATACGTCATGTTATCAAGTATTTTAATGGTTTCATATATATAATATATTTCTATGATTTCTTTAAGAATTTGATCATCTGTATGGCTTTTTAAATTTTGTACATATCTATAGTTCCTTAAGTATCCAAATACAATCAAAATATCAAAGATTTTCATTGGCAGATCATAAAAAATATCTTTAAACTATTAGACGTTTTTCTGAGAATTTAATGACTAATGATAAATATTTTCATACACACTCATCACCTCTAATCTATGTTTTAAAATAGTATCATTTTTCTCTCTTACAGTACTGAAATAACGTTAAAAACACTAATTAATAAAAATATCACTAAAATTTCAAAATATGCAACATTCTTCTTTTTTTCCTCGCCTTAATCCCAATTACTTTTGGTCGGCCACCCTTATCCTAAATTTACACCTAACACGATCTCCCATATCATCTACGCTCACATTAGCCGTTCTCACATCGCATTCAATTATATCCCTACATCGCTGTTTTGGTCTTCCTCTACCTCTNCCTACATCACTGTTTTGGTCTTCCTCTACCTCTACATCCTTCAACATTCATTTTTATAACTGTTCTTACAACTTCCAATTCCTCTCTCTTCATAACATGACAAATCCGTTTAAGTCTATTTTCTGTTCACTTATCCACGATTGACGCTACGCCTATAATCTCTTTTATATGTTCATTCCTTATCATATCTTCTCAAGTCACTCTACTCATCCATATAAGCAATCTCATCTCTGCTACACTTATTTTCTGCTTTACTTTCTTGTCTACCGCCCAACACTCTAAACCACACCTCATAGCTGGTCTCACTATAGTCTTAAAGAACTTACCTTTCAGACTAATTGAAATTATTTTATTACATAGCACACCGACGCTTCTCTCCACTTCAACCAACCGCACTTAAACCTGTGTCTTACATCCTCGTC
>NW_026101644.1:0-1517 GCF_025091365.1 Daktulosphaira vitifoliae
ATAAAGATAATGAATTTTATTATTTAAAGAACTATAATGTTTAAGCTAGTTTAGTAAATATCATACCATACTTAGTAGAATAAATATACATAAAATATATATTATACTCATTACTCAGACGAAAAAAATTATGGAAAAACAGAAATTTATTATTTTTAATTAATTGTTTTAATATTTTTTTAACAAAATTCATGATTGACATTGATTGTTTTAAAAACCCAGAAAATCATTGAAATTCCAAAATTTTTATTTGTTACAATTATCATGATATTGCATAGAATATTTAATGGGATTCTTTAAATTTTTCTGACTCCACTCTTAGCAATTGATGTAAATTTTACATGTTTAATAATAAATTATAATTTATATACAATGATTCATTTGTTAATAAATTGAGTGATTTCCTTGTTTTGGTATTAATAAAAAGAAAAAATATCTGTAATTTTTAATATTATGATTTAGATTTGTAATTAATTAATTAAAAATTTATTAAGTTAAAGAAAATAAATGAGCGCCGAATTTGTTGAAGGATGGTCAATAGCACAAACTTTGGGAGAAGGAACATTCGGAGAGTATGTTAAATTTTATTTTTAGTTTAAATATTTTTTTTTATGTAAAATTGGTATCTTTTGATTAAATCAAAAAAGTTTGTACATTTTTTTTTCTTTATTTTTAAAATGACATCAGAAAAATTCAAGTCCTACTTTAAGATCTGTTAGTCAACTTGAATATATTATTTATAATATTTTATTGTGTTGAAAATATACTATTCATAGATTATTTTTTAGATTTATTTTTAACTTTCACTTTTACTTATATATTTTAAGATTTACTAATAAGTAAGTCTTTAGTAAAAGATGTATTAGAAATTACTCCAGGTCTTTAATTTCTTTAAATATTATTAAAAAATAACAAAATTATATAACATTATGTTAATAAAGACCTAACAGAGTAATACTAATAATACTTAAGTATGAAAGACTATGCCACAGCCTCCCATACCTCTTTCTCTCGAATAAAATCTACCAGTCCTTCGTACCATGAGATATCCTTTAATGTCTCTTTTGTATACTCTTCATTCAGTAATTTTTCAAAATACTCTTTCCACCTTTTTCACATCATCATAACTCAATAGCACCTTCTTAGCAACTCTCATTATACCTTACATAGTGATGATCTTATGACCTTTTTTCTCTTACTTTTGCAAGATTTATTTTTCATTTTCTTTTGTTATACCACTACATGATTATGTATGTTGCTATTTAATAATATAAAGTTAACTTTCCTTTAAGTTATAAAGGATGATTAAGGGTAAATATTAGTTGATAATACAAGAATTATATGTAATTAAAAAAAATCAAAAATTGTTTTTCCAATACTGTATTTATTTTTGAGTTATAGAGTGGTTAATTATAACCAAATCACTTTGTGTATAGTGATAGGTATAAAAATAATGATAAAAACACTTGGGAGGAAACACTTATGTAAAGAAACTGAATTAATATAATCTATATGAG
>NW_026101645.1:0-1517 GCF_025091365.1 Daktulosphaira vitifoliae
TAACTACATTTTGCGTTATTATTGAACTACTATTTATATAAGTTAGAACAAAAGATTGTTCTACATATATAAATACAACAACATCATGGTAAAATTAATACCTTCTCAGCTTCGCATCGAAGCTAAAAAAAAATTTGTCCTGACACTTTATCTTCTGCATATAAACGGTTGCCGTAGTTAAAATAACACTATTTTTGTGTTAAAATTTTCGATTTTCGATTTTTAATTTTCAACTTAAAAATGCTATAACTTTTCGAAAAATGTATCAGCACAATTTTTTTTTTCTAAATACATTATAAGTACATCTTCCATTTGATATACTTTTTATTAAAATTAGACAATTTCCCCTTATATAGGGGGGGTTCAAAATTTGAAACATTGTATAAAAAATAGAACTTTTTCAACTGAACTTTTGAAAATGTTCCGGAAATACTGCGTCCTTTAAACATATATCAAATTAAAGCTTTTTTTATGTACTATAAAATGAAAAAAAAAAATTTGTCCCGACACCTTATCTTCTATGTGCAAATGGCTGTCGAAATTATAAAAAAAATGTAATATTTGCGATAAAAATCACCTTTTATAACGATGTTTTTTGTACTTAAAACTGCCATAACTTTTTCAAATATTAACTAATCAAAATAATATTTCTTTATATTGAAACCTTAGGTAATTTTCTTTCATTTGATATCATTTTTTTTTGAAAATCTAACACTTATTCTGCTCACAGGGGGGATTTAAAATAGCAACTTTTTTACAAAAACTAACTTTTTCAACTTAATTTTTGAAAATGTTCCGGAAATACTGCGTCCTTTAAACATATATCAAATTAAAGCTTATTTTATGTACTACTAAATTAAAAAAAAAAAATTTATCCCGACGACCTATCTTCTATGCGCAAAAGGCTACCGTATTTAAAAATATGCTATTTTTTCATTAAAATTCTGGGTTTTGTATTTTATTTTATTTTAAAATATCTTATTAGGGGAATAAACTGACTTTCAAGAATATTATATAATTTCATTGACATAGAATAAAGTTCATAAGACATATGAAATTATACTTATTAAAATTTTTTTACTTAACTTAAATACTTTTAACTTAAATAGCCAATTTTATCATGCGATAAAAAGCAACGAATAGTTGCCGATTGGGTAACACCTTGATCTTTCACGCCTAGGGTACGAGGTTCAAATCCGTCTGTGGCTTCTAAAATTTTGCATTTTTTTTTTGAGTTAAAATAGAATTTTCAAATCATTTGATATTTATCTCATTTAGATTCAATAATTTCAATAAATATAAAGGATCTTATCACTATAGTCTCCCCTCGTGAAAAGAATTTGATATTCATGTTAATATTATTTTACTATGTGGTTCTTTTTGTGGCTACGATTTATTTTGCCAAACCTCACTAGACCAACTTTTTTCAACGAAAAAATTTTTTTAAACACCAAAAGTTATTAGGATATGATTACTATTTTTTCTATTTCAGTTATCTATTACGATAAAAATGTAAA
>NW_026101646.1:0-1517 GCF_025091365.1 Daktulosphaira vitifoliae
ATTTTTTTGGTTTATACATAATGTTATACAACACATTTTCTATTCTTGATTTCATAGAAATAGTTTCTAAAATATAACACATTTTATTCAACAAATTTATTAATTATTTATTGTATTGTTATAAAATGTCTAACATTGTAGACCTCTTCTAAATCCCAAGAAAATTGTTTTATAAATTAGTTGAATAAAAAAAAAAACGCTCCGATGCAAATTTTTAGATAGTGTTTAATTTTAAAAAATTATTGGATTATTCCAAAAGCTACATGATCAGCTAGTTCCTTATTAATATCCTGATTAATATAAATTATGTCGAATGAAAAAGGGATATAAATATTATTTCTCATAAAAAATTGTGTTGATCATTACACTTTTCAATAAGTTATAGCATTATAAAGTTGAAAATGTAAAAAATAAAATCGAGAAATTTCACACAAAAATAACATTTGGTAGCCATTTTCTTCGTGAAGACAAAATAAAGTCCGAAATTCTTTATTATCATAATAAAGTTAATTACATTAGCTTTATTTTAAGATATATATAAAAGGGTCAGACTTTCTGGAACACTTTCAAAAGTGAAGTTAAATAAGTTAATTTTTTATGAACAAATTGTCATTATAAATCCCTTTCTGTGGACAGGTAAAGGGTTAAATTTATAAATACAATATACCAAATGATAGGTAAAGACATCAAGCATCTATAAAAAAAAATTATATTGATTTGTTCATTTTTAAAAAAGTAATTGCAGTTTTAATAAAAATAATTGAAAAAATTTTGTAAATTAACATTTTTTAAACTTATAATTTTTTGGAAGGTGTCCTCCATTTACGGGGTTACGAGGTAAATTTTTTCAATTTAGACACTATCTAGTGTCTAGTAATTTGTATTGTTACATTATGTGAACAATAATTGTATTTAAACAATTTTAACAACATGAATTGACACCATTACAATTATATTATAAATATAGCATAAATAATAAACTCAGAAAATTTAAGAACAATATGAGGTGGTCGTGCAACCAATTCTGGATGATTTGGCAAACATTGACCCTAAGCTTATTATATATTTTAAAATAGACTATATGTCATATATAAAGTGATTATAATTANCATGTCATATATAAAGTGATTATAATTAATAATTCCTAAATATTTTCTTTTATTATTAAATGAGATTACAAAATTTTTCATTTATTAAATGATCATTTTGTATAATATAACAAAATAAAGAACAGCCTTCCTATACCAAGAAAACCAATGTAAACAATTCAAATTTTAAATCCTACTATTTTTTAAATATTACTATTTTTTTTTTAAATAGTGCAGATAATTTTATTTGCTCATAAATACTTTAGATTTTAATTATGTCCTAAAAAAATATTAAGTTTAAAGTCATGTAAGATTTTAATTTAAACCAATTAATTTTGTTGAATAAATTGTGTTATATTTTAGAAACTATTTCTATGAAATCAAGAATAGAAAATGTGTTGTATAACATTATGTATAAACCAAAAAAAT
>NW_026101647.1:0-1516 GCF_025091365.1 Daktulosphaira vitifoliae
ATTAAAAAAAGAATAAAGGCTGAACATGAAACAATGTTATTAACATGTCTTGTGCAGTTTGAATGCAACAGGATTTTGCCGTTTCGACCTTTGGATATTGCTTAGCGATAAACACTTAGTTGAATATAGGTCTACACATTTATTGTGATGTTGAGTGCGATACCCTTTTCGACCCAACTAGAAGCTACTGAGTTAAGTAACATATTATTTCAGTACTATAATATAATATTTTAAAATCATGACCTTTAAATTAAAAATTTTAATTCAAATCAGCAAATTTCTAAAAAAAAATCGAAACAAAGCACATTTAATTGTTTACAAAAGATATATTAAGTTTACTTTTCTTATTAAAAATAAAAATGTACAAAAAATTAATCTGTAGAAAACATCTGATAAATAGCTCACATCTATTAGTTTTAAAATATTAAATCATTTAATTCTAATAGTCCAGAAAAATTATTTATTGAACAATTATAACAATATTTATTTGATTATTAAATTTTACAAATTTAAAGTTGCGAAATATGACATTTATGTCACATAAGAAGGCAATTAAAATTCTTTGAGATTTATCAGAAAAAAACACTTAACATTTACTGAATACATTTAGTATGCATAAGTTATTTGTTTTGTAAAAGGTTATATTTTTAAAATAACAAGTTATTTCATTTATTTCTTTGTTAAATTCTTAACACTACCTTCAATGTATATTTGCTTTTTAAATAAAAATTTTAGTATCTTATCTATTCAAAGATAAACGAACCAAATAAACTATCAACAATTTACTTATCTTCAATGTAAACTTAACAATAGGCAGGTATATTATTTTAATTACTAATGGATTCAATTAAATTGTATTAATGAGAATTGAGCAGTTTGTCAAAACTTACCAAACAGTTAAGTATGTCTCTACGGCAATAATAATGAAGCAAAGTACTCGTATGTACAGCTCATAAGTACTTCCATATATAGCTCAAGCTTTAAGTTATAATATTTAACAGTATAAAGGTTTTTGTGGGAAACTTTTGTTTTCATATACGTTATAATATTATATGATTGACGTGCTAAATGAAAGTGGTTCCTGCAAAACTATAGATAGGAAGTATACAGAAGGATTAGGAGTCAGTGTAATTTCACAACGATGGCACCCCACCCAGTCGATTCAATGATTGATGATGAACAAACAGCACCACGCCGATGTATATTTCACAACCCTCTATTAGCTACCAAAAATGATGTACTTCGGATAGGAAAAAAAACAGATTTCTGATAAAACTCAGGTCGACAAACCGTCTATATCCCTTGATCGGACATTTCCATCCCTTCCTATACACGAGGTGACCTCCATATAGCGCTCAAATATTATCGAATTTTATTAAACCCTATGCATCTTGTGGCAGCGGTTGCAATCAACCCTAACGAATAACAACCCACGTATGGGTTTACATTTAATAAATGAAAAAAAAACCACAAAATAACTGCACGCATTCGCTTGACACCTTATTCATTAACTTAT
>NW_026101648.1:0-1515 GCF_025091365.1 Daktulosphaira vitifoliae
AAGATGTTCCATTTATAATTTAGTTATGTTGTATTTCTTACGTTTTTGCAAACCCTTGAGAAAGTAATTTGAATTCCTGTAAAGCTGAATCATCCATATCTCGAACAATGAAATGCTCATTATCATCAAGGGACAAAAGTAAAGATTTGCTAGATATAGCAGTAACTCTAAAAAATCCAAATTTTACAAAAATTAATTGATCTATTTATAAGATAATATAGAAAAATATACTTGATTTCTTCAAGATGAGGCCAATTAGCATACACAGTTTTGCCAAGTAACTCTTTAGCAATACATTGTATATTGTCTTCAATATTTTCATCTTGATTAATTATTTTAATAATCATGTTTTCACCCAAACTTGAAGATTGAAAAACTTTTACACCTTTCTTGAGTAATTCAGCCTAAATTACAATTTAAAAATATATTATGTATTTATAATACATAATTATTTTTAAGTTTAAGGAGGATAAACCTTCTTAACTTCCATAGATTAATTCTTAGTTAAAATAAATGATTTAACTTTAAGTATACCAAATATGTAAAACTAAAATTATATACATATATATATTTTTTTTTTGATAAAAAAAGATTATCATATTGTTTACAACTGTTAAATTGTTTAGATTATAAGATACTTTAATTCAAAAATTACTTTTCTTATAATTACCATCATAAAAATATCAAGAATTTGATTTGAATCAGAGGAAAATATTTCAAAAATTAATAAATATAAACAGTTCAATGAGAATAAATATTATTATTGTTCTCCTGAAAGTTGGAATAAGTAAGGCAGTGCTTACTTATTGAACAATAGCTGTACAAAAATATCCTATTTAATCATACTAAAGGAATTTCTACAAGTAGGTATAGACTCTTAGGCACGCCCTGCAAAAACACCTAAACACCATACCATAATAAAATAAATATGAAAAATAAAAACTTACTGTAATTGGTATGAGATGAAGAGTAGGAAACCCAACATGATAAACATCCAAGTTTACATTTGGACACAAACCTTTAACTAAATCATTAGGATCAACGGCAATATCTTCACGATTAATCAATATTCTATGTGCATGACTTTCTTGAATAGGTGGAAAATACTTTGAGTTTGACACTATACCTATAAAATTAAAATACAGCTCAGATGTAAAATTTTATTTTATTTATCTGTAAAAATAATTACCCATATTTTCTTTGGTATACTTAAAAAGATACATAGGACCATGTGAATTTCTTTTTTTTTCATCATCTGAAAGTTTGTGTTCGACAATTTTCATAGACTTTAATAGAGTTTCCTAAAAAGCAATCTGTTNAATTTTCATAGACTTTAATAGAGTTTCCTAAAAAGCAATCTGTTAATACATAATCTAGATAAAACATTATATCAATATATATATATATTACACACACACACACATATATATATAATTTATTTTTTTACTTCATCAATAAAAGGAACTAATACGACAGCTTCCCATTCGTGTTGTTTTCCATTGAGATCAGTTTCAA
>NW_026101649.1:0-1514 GCF_025091365.1 Daktulosphaira vitifoliae
AGTTTTTAGCCGTTACTGACAATATACGATTTTTAATACGTTGTCTAAATACTTTTGTGCCCTTAGGTGCAATTTGTTCAAAATAGTCGTCCAATTTACGCAAGTCTATAGCAAGTTTCGATACAACATTCTTTTTAATAGAAGATTTTTTATCAAAATCAGATGCCAATTTTGTTTCGACTGCCTTGTTATCGATTGCGATATCAGTTGCTAATTTTGATGGATTATTTATATTCATCTGACAACCAAATACCTCAATAGTATCCTTAATTTTAACCTCAATGTCAGAGTTAGCTGCAACAGCATTAAAATTAATATTCTCTAAAGGCTCCTCTTCATCTGTTACACCTGTGTTTTCAACAATCACTTTGTTCTCGTTGAGAGACAAAACACTATTTGTTAAACCAAGTTCAGTTTTTATCATATTTGGTGTTTTAACATCAAGTTCATTTTTAGTTTTGATCGCTTCATAATTAGGTTTTTCTTTAAAACATTTACGACAAAACTCTATAATGATCAATTCACATAACATGTACAACATCCAAAGTATGACTATCAATATGTAACAAATAGCTAGAGACCATTGAAAAACTTTTAGCAAAATATCTTTCAAGATTTGTAAGTAGCTTCGAAACATTTTATATATATATTTATAAATATAATTAATCGTGTATAATTATTTATAATATAATTTATTTACAGTTAAAATTTTACTTTTTAATAACGCAACACAACTTAATTATTGAATTTCGAGAGCAAACTGAATTATATATTTTAATCTAACTACCTATTTGTTGATGTAACTATAGATACTTATTTTGGTTGTTATGTTTTATTTAACAAATATAAGTGACCAATCTTTAAAAATAAATAAATTAGATTGAACTTATGCAATACTTGTTTACATTATTATTATTTATAATTATTTCAGCAGGAATAATTTGTGCAAGTTAAAAAAAACCACCTAACTCTTCTTTTAAATACTAGAACAATGTATAAATGGAGTATTTGGTGGGAAGTAGAGAACCAGATATTCAATCCAAATTGAATATCTGGGATAAAATTTTACAATATAATATTTATTAATTTTTTTTTTTGTATTTATACTATAAATTAGTAAAAGATTAACTTTTTATGGGATCTTTTGTGTGACTGCAGCTGTATTAGGTCATATCCTGAACCTTTGCCGTTATAAACAGTACTAATATAATTACGCACCTCGACAGGAGATATGTCATTGAGAGGAAAATTCATAGGTAAAGGTATTGAGAGTAGTTTGTTGAGAAAAAAAATGTTGATATCATAAAATGTTATATAAAAATCTCAGTGAGGTGTGTATAAAAAGTTAAACTTTATTGTATTATTATTTTTTTATTTTAATTATTCTGTGCGTAGTTCTTATAGCAATTATTAATTTTAAAATAAGAATGTTTACAATTTTTTATCAAAAGAAAGTCTTGTTCTTCTCCATATAGTACTATCTCTCCGTCTGAGAGTAATTAGATACGCGCATG
>NW_026101650.1:0-1514 GCF_025091365.1 Daktulosphaira vitifoliae
TATAGTGTGAAAATAATATCTGTATATTTTTATAGTCTAAAATTTGAATAAATAATTTTAAAATTATATAAGTATTTTACCCTTTTGAAAAGGGTAAAACAGGTTTTGGTGAACCCCTTTTAGGTTGGTTTCGCTCCTTTCTTCTTAATGGATACCAATTGGTTAAAGTACATAGTATTAATTCTGACTTATTATTAGCCTCATCGGGAGTTCCTCAAGGGAGGCATCTGTCTCCTCTTTTATTCTCTCTTTTCATAAATGGAGTTAGTCGTACTCTTCTCAACTGAAAGTTGCTTTGTTTTGTGGATGACATGAAGCTTTTTTTTCAAATTAATACACAGGAAAATTGTATTAAGCTTCAGCATGACTTGAACCGGTTTACAACTTGGTTTGAGGCGCTGGGCTTGTCGCTAAATATTTCTAAATATCAAGTTATGTCTTTCACTCGCTCTAAATCTCCCATAATACATTATTATTTTATCGGCGATCTTAACCTTACTCGTTAGGGTGTCCCTTATTTATAAAATTTAAAAATTACAAAGTGCCACCCCCTAGAATTATTCGAATACATGAAAAAATGAATTGTACAAAATTAGGAGACGATTGGTCAACTCTAAGATGTGCACCAAGGGAGTTAAAAATATCCCGCCAAAGGTGATTTTTTAGTTTTTTTTGTCTATCTCAAAAACTTTAGCTTTTGCGAAATAGTTTATTTGAATTTTTTTGTAGGTATACAATTTTTCTATAAAAAGTATATATACAAAAATTTTTGAAAAGTTCTTATTTAGCCATAAAAAAATAAAAACGTATATGTTCTATTCTTACCGTAAAAATTGTTAATATATAAATAGTTCATTGTAAAAACAAAAAAAATTCATTTAACCGTTGTTTTTAATTTAATTTTCTATACATTTTTAATTCGACCTTTTTTCTATTATTCACTATTCAAAACCTACATTTTTTTTAATTTTAAATTAAAAAAACACATCAGAGTAAAATTAATACCGTTTCAGCTTCACATTGAAGCTAAAATAATCCTAACTTATAAATTTATATACAATCAGAAACTATTTACAAAAAAAAACGTACTAAAAAAATTTGCTACATATTTTAAATAATTTATCTTTTTTAAAATTCTTGGGATAATGTGCTTTTATTGTAATAAGGAAAACAACTCCGGTATTCTGTAACAATTTGTAATAGATATTGTTTTTGTGCTTCGCGTTTGTTAAAATATTATTATACTCTTCTATGAGTTTCACGCCCCTCTCTGCCAAATCATTTATAACTTATAAATTATTTACTATTATTTTTCTTCTAATATATTGATTGTTGTCTTTCCACAACAATGGATTGATACTTAAAAAATCGATTTCAATGTCATATCTTTCAAACAACTTTTTTAATTCAGTTGAAATAAAATCATCTACACTTTTATTTTTAAAATCATAAATTTCATTTACTCCTACTACTATACGTTTGTTTGTACATGGATCTTCATGATTACTGTGTAT
>NW_026101651.1:0-1514 GCF_025091365.1 Daktulosphaira vitifoliae
ATCACATTTCGGTGTTCAAATTTATTTCTAATTGACTACAATTAATTTTAAGAGTTTAGAAAAGTACAACGAAAAGTTGAGTCAATTTTATTAATTACTGTAAAAAATTTTAATTATCAAAAGAGTATTGATTGTTTTGAAATAATAAGGTTTTATGAGTAATCGAAATCATTAACACAACAGTTATCAATTTTATCATATTGTGAGAATACGCGGTACACACACGTTTTAAAAGGCCTAGGAGCGAGACGACTGCGCTATTGCAGGCGTTGCTCTAGACAATGAAGTCCTAAGAGCAATGCGTTCGTGCTATTGCAGGTGCTGCTCTAGACAAAGAAATCCTAAGAGCAATGCGTTCGTGCTATTGCAGGTGCTGCTCTAGACAAAGAAATCCTAGAAGCGAGGTGACCGTGCTGTTGTCAATGCCGCTCGAGAAAGAAACCCCTAGAACGAAGCTGTGTTGATACACGTGGCACTCGAGGTTATTATCCATATACATAAAATCATATTCTTACAATTTAACGTATTAACACAATAATCTTATATCGTAAGTTATTTAAATAACATTATTTTTAAACCCTCGCACCATAACCCCGACAAAATAATTAACAATTAATTATTCATAGTAATTCACTGGAACTCTTCCACATTCAGTCTCTTCACAAAAGCCCACTTATTTTTTACATCTCAATAACACTATAATAACAAAATCTCGTCTCTTTTTTTATATTATTTTGTATTACTACAGTAAATACTAGTTCTTATTATATATTATTCGAATAAATAACATTAATTAAAATTTCAATTGAGGTTTAAACATTTTATTCTGATTATCCCATTCTTATTCTATATTAGCGTATGTTTAAATTGTATTTATGTTCATTCATATAATATGTATAGACATTACTCTTGAAAATGTTCACTTTAAAATGTAAAATATATTTTTAGATAATAGAATTCGTGGAATTATTATAAACATTGAAAAAAAAAAATTAATTATGAAATTACATTTTCGTAATAGTTGTAAAATAATCAATCATTAGTAATACTAATTTCAATATAAAACTCCACGAAATAGCTCACTGAATATTAACCAATCATGGAAATAAATAATACCACTATGTTATCCAACAAACAAATCGTTATAAAAATTTAATTAAATATTTGCAAGATATTTGTTTCCTGAAAAACACGAATAACATGAATATTTTACAATTTCAATCATATATTTAGGTATACGTTTAAAAATAACCACTAAAACTGAAACAAGTCATTTTTTATCAGTTAGGATATGCGTCATCTGCTATATAAATTAAAAATCATGACTTAAATTAATTTTTTATGATTAATTTCAATTAAATTATTCATGAAAAAAGTTATTATAAGACAAAGACTATTTTAATTTAATTTTCGTGCAAATTTAACCTGTATTAGGTAAATAAATGAATAACTGTCAAAAAAAAAAAAAAACAATATAATCGAAAAATTGAGGCAAGGAAAATATGGAAAACAAA
>NW_026101652.1:0-1511 GCF_025091365.1 Daktulosphaira vitifoliae
TTGTTTTATAAACTGAAATAGTATTTTTTAAGAGTGAATCGTAAAATGAAGATTTGCCAAATTTATAAAATGTTTCATAATGTATACTATTTTATCTCTATGATTTTATAACCACTAAAAACACGTAAAAATTGATTTAAGATTTCATATTTATCAATCATTGATTCATGATTCCAATTAATTATTTCAACATCGGACCTTAGTTCCTTGTGGGTATTGAATATCCCAATTTACTCTATTGGCCTTATTATGTAATAGCGGAAAATTAATATATGTACTCTTCAAATTTTTAAAACTAAAATATATTGTAAATTTATTAAATCTCTTATTATTATAAATGTTAGTAATATAGATCTGCTTACTGTATAAGAAGTAAAATTTGTTTATTAGTCTATCATAATATCACGTTATTTATATATTTTTAAAGTGCATATACTAAATACATTTGAATCAATAAAAATTGAAAATCAAAAACAAATGATCACATTGAAATTCTATTTTATGAAACAATAGTGTAATGATTCAAAGGTTTAATTCAAAGGCTTTCATAATATAGTAACTGTTTATTCTGTTTTGCAACAGACAACCATACAGTATAATACAGTCGACCAATTATACAATGCGCAATTACAGTTCAAAGGATAACCGAATTCACTAACTTGGGTGTATTTACAGAACAATTATGCATCGGTTCTGTTCGATAAGATGTGCGAAACATTAAGAACTTTCCCAGGCGTATAATACAAAACTTTTGTTTAACGCAAACTATTATTTATGAATAACTTTTTTTTTTATTACATTAAAATCTGTTATAGTTTCGACAAAAAGATTTATTATAATATATAAAATAAATTGTTAGCAATAAAAGTTGTTCACAAATGAACACAACTTTAAATAAATCATTATTTGACAACAAAACTTTTGAAAATTAACTCCGAGGACAAAAACAATCTATTAAATATGCTCTCACAGCGTACTAATAAATTTCAATATTTGAAATAAATAATTTTTTTTTATAAAATATATTTATTATAATATATGAATATTATACAATAGTGTCCAAAGTATTACTACTATTAGACATAGTGACTTTTCGCGAGCAAAAAATATTTTTCACAAATCGTAAATCAAATTGAAGTATAAGAAGTATTGCGGCGTTAACAGCATAAAGCCGTCTTTGCTCTTTCAATTTCTCAACCATTCAAACAACAAAAATAATACCATCAATAAAAAAGATACGTCACAAACATATTATTTAATATAAAGAAAATAATTTTCAAAAAAACGAAACACCAAGAAATACTGTTTTTTAATAAAATATATTTTTTGAATTTATTGTCTAATTTTATGATAAATATTTTTATACAGTGAGTCAAATAAATATTCGAACATCGTCTAAAAAATTAATTTGCTTTTTGAATCGTCTTACGGACCTTTAAGTACGATCAAAACCACAAGAAAAATGTTTTAACGAGTGATTGAACCATACTCAAGTAAGACGATGGCAATTC
>NW_026101653.1:0-1510 GCF_025091365.1 Daktulosphaira vitifoliae
AAATATTAAATAAATAATACAACCTGCTGGACACCTAGAGATGATAATAATCCTACAGGGAGCTGACGGCGACACGCACACTATTTACGTGATAGGTAATTTAAGTAAAGTATAAGACAAGAGTAATGGTTGCCATTATGGTAAAAAGTCAACTGTCGTTAGGGATATATTATTATGGCACATTGGTCGTGAATTCCAAAAGTGTTTATGTGTGCAGTCTGCCCTCCTGTAGACATATGTGTGTCACTGTGTCAACAATATAAACTAAGTCGGCGTTACAATAATAATATGTGATATGATCACATATATGTGATCGTATCAGGTGCTCCCACTATATTTTAGGGCTGACCTCAGACCTTAACAAAATAAAATAATTTGGGATAATAAAAAAAAATTTAATCTGAAATAAAGTTATTTGGAAAGACATTAACATCTTAGTAAGAACCTCTGGATCGTCGATGTCCACACTCCTAAGTTCGTAAGCTTTTGAGCTTTGGAGGAGCTTCCATCACGTGGGCTCTCAATCGTCGGGTATCAAGCGGTTCCTATGAGAAGCCCGGCCCTGTCGTCGACTTCTAGAATAGTCTCGGGGCCTCAAATAAACATCCACTATGTTCTCAAGGTCTGTTCAGAATGTTAATGTTTATTATAAGACATAAAAGGGTTTAGAAGAGCACGAATACAGTTGTAAGCAATGCATGCGTTCAAAATGTTAGTTTTTTTTTTAAAGAAATAATATAATATTTAGTATTTTACAATTAAAAATAGTTAAGTTATCCTAATGTATGTAGCCAAAACGTTGTAAAAAACTTGCATACATTTACAATAGGTGCCTTAATTTAAGTTAAACATGCATGCTAGAAGAATTATTATATGTATACATTGAATTAAAGTAAAAACACACAGTGACCATCTCATAAAATTCAGTGTCCAGTAATTTATAATGAAAAACATACATTTAGGGCATCTTTAGTTGGCTGTCTTGCGCCTATTGCGGGACGTTTCAAATTATTTATGGTTTATCTTAATCTAACAGTAGCCGTAATAACAGTTGTTTTTATTGATCTTGCTCTATTGCTGCAACAACTCAAGTTTACCATTAATTAATAAATTGGTGATAAAATGTGCTTGTAGAATTGAATATTTAAGGACTTGCATAATATAATAATAATATATAATAAATAAACAGACAATGCTGTAATGTGGCTGGGGCCCTAAAATAATAATATAGCAATACTATATGTATCAATAGTAATAGTAATTATGACTTAATTTTCTAGCTAGAAATTACTACTCACCCAATGGTCGACAATAAAGAGCGGATAGAACATAAATATGTACGAATCGTGATAATTTGATGTCTCGGTGATCAAGTCGCTATATACGAAATTAAACGAAGATGTTAAAGTCGTGGTTCAGATGTTCTATAAAAAAGGGACTGTGGCTCAAAATATAATAACAAAAGTCGTGGTAACAGTCGTGATATTGACGGTGGCTGTGACATGGCGGT
>NW_026101654.1:0-1510 GCF_025091365.1 Daktulosphaira vitifoliae
ACAGGGTAAACCCACAACATCTGGGTTAGGGGGGGTCCCAGCTCATACTTTATAGTTCTACTATCACATGTAAAAATTCAATACATTTTTAAAAATAATATATCAAAATATTTGTCTCTACATAACGTTCTTTCTTGTATATTGACTTTTATTAAAAGAAATCACTCGATAACCTCTAATATAGGTTTTTTTTTATGGTTTTATCGAATATTCTTCGAAAATTCGCGGTCAAAACCTTAAAATGCTGTGCTCTTTGATTAAAATTTTTCTATCTTAAATATTCAAACTATCTTAAATATTCAAAATATTGTAATTTTATACCAAAGAAAAAAATGGAGGGGTGTCCCGAAAGAAATTTCGAAATTCGTAAAATAAGGACCACCCTAGTACGGCACTACGCGTTCCATTAAAAACTAGTCGATCGTTACGAACGTCGGGAACCTTATTGCTTAATTTTCGAATCCTTGTACTTGATGCACGAATATATTAAGGCGTCTGGGTCAACCTGTTTTTGTTCCATCAGTAGACAAATCTACTGATGCGATAAGAATTCTGAAAACGAATTTGAATTCAGTATCATGTCACTTGGCCATATTTTTGAAATTTCGATGTTTTTAACCCTTTAGTGTGTAACGTCACAAATTCAAAGGCGGGCCGTCGATAATTTTTTGTTATGTCTACTTGTTTATTTTATCACGCGAAAGAACCTCTTTCTGACACAGCGGTGTCAACAACTCATTATTTCTGCTGTTGACCGCTGGATAAGGCGACAAAAGAGAATAAATACAATTCAAATCGAATCGCTCATCGGTATTTATCCCTCCCAAAAAGACTGGCCGTTATCGATTTGAAATTGTCGTTAGATCGGTGTTGGCTCTTCTTCGTCCTTCTTCTGTCATTGACCGTGCTAGAGTGCACACGTTTATTGTGGTATTGTCATTTTTTCTCAATGATGGAGTAGAGCCGCCAACGGCGAACGGCCAGGGCTTTTCGGCGAAGCATCCAGAACATCGGATGGGTCTCTTCGGAGACCGGGTGTCGTTCTCTCTTATAATTATATTTATGTAATGAGCTGTATTTCATTAATTATTTTATTTAATTTTTTTATTATAAATTAATTTCATTTTGTTTATGCGTGGAGAGCACGTGTTTCCCTTTTCTTCTAGCCAACGCTAAGTTGGCAAGTGTCTAGACCGCCTCCGGTGTTGATAATTTATTTCCGATTAACATTAACGGATGCGTTCCAATACAGTCCATGATGTTTGTAATATTATTTGTTTTTTTTTTGTTAAAATATTTTATTGCCTTTATTTGTAGACATGGTTTTTGATGCATTCGCATTTTTGTCCATTTTTAACTTAATTTTCTATTTTTAACAATTAAATTAAATTTCCTTATCAATTTTATTTGTAATATTTATTTTATTGCACGACTAACTTAAGTGCTCGCGCGTATTTTATCCCTGTTCCTTGATCTTGACACGGGCTACGATATGTTTTACATATCAACC
>NW_026101655.1:0-1509 GCF_025091365.1 Daktulosphaira vitifoliae
AAGTTGTTTTTACGGAAATGTGCTTTTTAATTTACTTCTATTTTATGGCAATATACTGCCTTCTAGTGAATGTACTTTTCAGAGGCATATAAACATATTAAGCCTTGTAATCAAAATTATTACCATGTTTAAACCTTTATTGACTTGCATGATTAGTAAACTAGAATGTTTTGAAGGTAACCTTCAGACAACTATACTCAAAAATCTCATACAATTATTAAGATTAACTGAAAAATTGATAAAAATAGATGGCCCATACTTTTCGGATACCATAATTAAAGAAATTATTAATCAGACTAAAATAAATATTAACTACAGTGATTATAATGTTAAGATATCAGAAGAAGGAAATATCTTAACCGAATATTTTAATGCATTACTAGATGTTTATTATAAGAATAACTACTCAAATTTAATAATAAAAGTTGAAGAAAGTGTTAACTTGTTTTGCAAAAATTTCGATTTGCCCAAAGGGCATAATAAATAATACAAATATATATTTTTTATTTTTTCCGTACTTTGTGATCTACAAACAATAACTATTTTATAAATTAGTACTTTGCCACCTCAAAATAAAAAGTTTTGAACTCTAACTTTTTTTAAAAATATTTTTTCATAAATATTTAGAAAAATTACTAAAGTATTTCTTTAGCCCTAAATTAAATTGTTTTACTCAGTGTAACTTTAATAAATATTCAAATTTTCATTTAACTGAATTATAATTATGTTTAAATCGATTATGTGTTAGAATCTTTTCATTTTTAGATGACGATGTAATACACACATTTTTTTAATCTAACTGATTAATGTATTTTTGGATTAAAAACATATTTATAGCAAATTATTAATTACTTTTTTTGTAATACTTTTTTTTTATATTATTACTATTTTATATGATAAAAACTAGAAAAATTGTGAAAATTATTTTAATCTAAATAAATTGGTTACAGTTACACATATCCTAATATATTTTTAACTCTCGATAACAAATATTATTTATAGTTTATTATTTGATATACCGATTAATATAAAAACACGTGTATGTCAAGACTTCTGTTTTTTTTTTTATTAGCTTTCAATACAAAGTATTACTAAAGAAAATTAATAATTAAATAAAAAGAGAAAAAAAATATAAAAAAAAAATTGTACAATTGACCTTATATCAACAAAATTACAATAAAGTTACAGTAAAAATTGTTAAATAAAAAAACCACCTGAATGAATAAAAGAAATTACATCGAGAGAAGTGAGTTAAGAATAGTGTAACAATTAATAGGAGAGATATTATGTTGAGATAAATAATTAAATAAAATAGAACGATTTCTTTCAAAAGCACAACACTCAAAAATTCTATGACGAAAATCGCAGAGAACTTCATCGTCATGTTTGGGTCAGAAAGGAGAATTGTTAAAGGAAATTTTTTACCCATGAAAAGGAAGGCGATTTTGACCAAGTCTTAGTCGAGAAAAGGATAATATATGGAACCGGGAGAGAGGAAGTTTATGGAAC
>NW_026101656.1:0-1509 GCF_025091365.1 Daktulosphaira vitifoliae
ATAATCCACCAATTTTTTAAATTTAAATACTATCTAAAGATTTGCATGGAAGCGTTTTTGTTTTATAGTGATTTTAATCACTGTCAGATATCATCATACTTGATCCAACTATGCCACCTCACCACTGTGCTGAGTTTCTTTTCTTTTTAAACTCCCATAATTTTTTAAAAAATTAACAAATCAAAATAATTTTTTATATATAGAAACCTTAGGTATTGCTCTAATTATAATATCATTTATTTGAAATTTTGACCCTTTACCTATTTTTAGGGAGAATTCAAAATAGCAATTTTTCTACAAAAGTCAACTTTTTCGACTTTACTTTCGAAAATATTTTGTAAATACTGCGTTTTTTAAGCTGAGAAGTTATTAATTTTGTGAAGTTTTATGTTTTTTTATGTTAATCCATAAAAATTCTTAGCTTTCATAAATTTTAACCGATTTTAATGATTAATATGTCAAAAGAACCTGATTTTAATATAGTTGAACCTTACATCCAAAAATACAATGGAAAATATAAGTAAAAAAACCTACTTACGTATGTATAAAAAAAAAAATTAATTTCGTTTTTTTTTAATATTCCAAGGCATTTGTGTTCTTTAAACCTAAGATAAATTAAAGCATTTGAAGTGTACTATAATATTGAAAAAAAATTTTCCCGAGAAATGTTTTACTATATAAAATTGGTCTTCAAACATAAAAAATAACTTAATCTCAATTAAGCAAACAATTTAGCAAATATTTAATATTTGAGTAAAATTTTAAATTATACAAATTATGAATTTTAACAGATTTGTATCGAAATGTTTTTTTATGATATTAATATTAATCACTATTAGATTTTATTTATACGTCCTAATTTTGCCGAGTCCCCTTTGTGTCGTGACTCCACTGTGATGAGTACTATTATTTAAGAGTTATAATTATTTTACAGAGCTCATGCACTATAGACGTTACATACTTTCCATTTGATCAACAGACTTGTATAATGAAATTTGGTTCTTGGACATTTAATGGTGATCAAGTATCATTAGAGCTTTATAACGATAAACATTTTGTAGATCTATCTGATTATTGGAAATCCGGAACATGGGATATTATAGAGGTAATTATAAAATAAAAAATTTCATAAAAGTATTTACTGATTATTTTGGTGAAATACTTAAAATATTATTTAAATTTAATTAATTTTATTTAGATAATTTTTTTGTTGTCATGGGCGAGTAATGTATATTCAATTCTTTTTTTATTCAAATATAATTTTAATAGATTTATTCAGATGTAATCTTGATAGTCTCCGAGGATAGGAGATAAAAATATTTCTACGGCCCCTCTGCAAGTTGTAAGAGCCAACTAATGAGATTGCGTTAGATCGAGAGCCGATCTAAAATTTTGTCAAAAAGTATGAGGAGTCCTGAAAAAAACTTAGGTGGATTGTCCCATTTCAGATATACGCAGGGACAACTGGTGAGAAAAATAAAGTAGATAGAAACGGAGAAAGCCTGGGAT
>NW_026101657.1:0-1508 GCF_025091365.1 Daktulosphaira vitifoliae
CAAATTATTAATTGCCACAGGCGGATGTGAACCTTGTACCTTTAGCTTGAAAGACACAAGTGATACCGATTCGGCAACTGTTCGTTGCTTTCCACGCATGATAAAATTAGCAATTTAAGCTAAGTCAAATTTAAAAGTTTCTTTTTGACTTTAAAAAAGCAAAAAAATTAAAATAAGTTTAATTTCTTATGTCTTATGAACTTTATTCTATGTCCATTAAATCATATAATATTCACGAAAGTCAGTGTATTGCCCTTAAAAGATACTTTAAAATAAAATAAAATACAAAATCCCTGAATTTTTATTTTTATATTATTAGAAAATATACAATCTGTACCTACATTAGTACAATAAACATATGGTTTGATTTAACAAATAATAATTTACAATTGATATGTATACATGATTGGAGAAACCAACCAGTGATGTAGCTTCAGTGGCTGGAAAAGTGTAATTATTCTATGTTAGCAGGTCTCTGCACCATTTTCTTTTTAGGCGACGTGGGGGGTTTTCAGGAAGTTTATTGGTGGCCAGGTTGGCAATTAAAGGATTCGGATGTCCCTGTAGTCTCATTCTAAACCTCTTATAGTGGATTTTGGCTACTACGACAACGGTTGGGGGGGAAGTGTCTTTGTGGAGCATTTCGTTAGAAACATAAGGAGGTGCAGCAAAAATAGTGCGTAGAACTCGTGATTGAAACACTTGGATTTTGTTTGTGTTGGAGATTTTAGCTGAGCCCAAGAGTTCTATACTTATGTCCAAATTGATTTAAGTAACATTTTGTATATAGTACGTTTTGTTATTGTATTAATTTTTGATTTGTTGTTGAGTAATGGCCGTAGAAATTGAGAAGCCAATTTCATCAATTGCTCCAAAAATGTCAGTGGTTGGCGTAGATGGGTGGAGGTTTCTGATTACTGCTCTAAATGTCTTTTCTGATTGAAGATGATATGTGTGGTATTCCGCTTCATTTTCCTTGAGGAGATGAATTAATTTTCTATAATTATCCGGGTTTGCGGTTTGAACCTTTAGATGCGTAGCTGTTGAATTACATGTAAATGTGTCTGGGCCCATTAATTTTGTAAACTATTTTAATAGATCTGAGAAATATAGTACTTCTTTTATGAAGATAGGAAGTGATAACTCAGCATTCTCACGTGTATATTCAGTGGTATTCAAGTTCTCCTGACTGGTAGACTTGTGTTTATCATTGCTATTGTCATCATTCTCAATATTTACAACATTATCTATAGTATCAGCAAGAGAACTATAGCGGTTTGGAATGGCAAATAATTTTGTTTATTTAATGACCTCAGCAGATGGCGACAGCGATGACGGTGATGTAGGTAAAGATCTTTTATTGTATTGTGAGTTGGAATCCATGTTTTTGCTATTTTTGTTGACAATTTTAATAGGTGAAACATGTTAATCTGTATTTGGAGTCGCGTTGGTCGACATGATACTATCTTAATCAAGAGTTAACGCGTAATCCAAAAAAAAAAAAGTTG
>NW_026101658.1:0-1508 GCF_025091365.1 Daktulosphaira vitifoliae
TTTTTCATCTTAAATTGTATTATCTAATAAAGAGCTAGATTTTTTTTTTTAATAATTATATATTTTTTCTCAAATTACCTTAATTCCTGTCATTAAAAAAATTTAACGAGCGAAAAAAAAATTGACTGGTATCTATATTTATCTTTATCATATCGCAAAAATTTTTCGACCTCATGGCCCGGAACCATAAATCTTTAGATTCGGGTTTTATAAAAAATATTTTTAAGATACCGGTTCAGTATAAGTTCTAAATACTAAAAATATTCTGGTTTAAAAACCGGTGTTTTAAGATTACGTTTCAATCCCCTATTATAATAACATTAATTATAAGTTAAGATGTGTTAAGGATATTTTTTACTTGATATTTCTTATGTATTGCTTAAATTTGTAACATTCAGTTTTAGTTTAACATTTTTAAGTAATACTAGTTAACTTAACCGACTAGCAATCACCCAACCTAAAAACTTTTAAGGATAGAATTTTATCCAAATAGGTGTATTTTAGTTTATTGTAAAAATGGCATTAAATTTTTCAATTANAATAGGTGTATTTTAGTTTAATTGTAAAAATTGCATTAAATTTTTCAATTAACTTCTTATAACATTTTTTGAAACAGTAGCTATAAAATTTATTTTGATGTAATTTTCACAAATTAATCAAAACTGTATATGCACAAGTAATTAGAAGGCATTCAGCTTCTTTAAAAAAAATAGATTGAAATTATTTTTTTTTGTAAAACAGACTAAATCATAAGTAAAAATCAATCATTTGATTCATTATATATATCTTATTGGTGCATCTTTGATTATTTTAGATTCGATGCGAAGCTGAGAAGGTATTAATTCTATTGTTTTTTTTTTTTATGAGACTAGATGAACACTTGTTGATTAGTAATAATATACAACAGATTATCAGAACCGACGGCGATAAAATTCATAATGCACTAAACTTAATACGATCAGTTAATAATAAATTAATAAGTAAAATTATACTAAGTTACGTTTATATCATTTAGTTGTAATCATAATCTAAGCAAATACTTAGAAAGAAAACGACTTACGGTGAATTAGACATTTATTATACTCGAAAAAATCAGTTATACAAATAAAACTAACCCAATATACTTGTTCCGTAGAGCAATAGTTTGAGCCTTGGTAAGTTGTTTATTTTCCATTATTTTGAAAAAATTAGACGATAACTATGTAAGTTAAACTATATTCAATTGATTTGGCCAAGATGTTCATAAAATGTNCAATTGATTTGGCCAAGATGTTCATAAAATGTGTGCGCCGGTTCTCGGTCGTATTCCAACTGTTGTATTAACATGTGTGTCAATTATAAATAAAAGGTGAAACATTAGTTAAAATGACCTTCGCAGTATCATCTCAACAGTATTATACAAATAACAAACACATTTATAGCCGATGTAATGATCTTTAACAATTATCACATGTAAATTATTCTAGGTAATGGTAATATTGAAATAAACATATACTCGAACAAGTTTC
>NW_026101659.1:0-1506 GCF_025091365.1 Daktulosphaira vitifoliae
AACTTGTATTCTCACCATTTAACTTCTAACTTCCAACTACACTATAATATCCTATTTCCTGTTGTAGATCCTTTTACTCTTAAATTATAATAAATTAAATACACAAGTTCTTAAAACAATAACATTTTAATATAAGAACACACAACACCACCCGGTCTTGTCGAATGCCGGTCAGCAACTGATAACAACGAGGTTTATATAGAGAGTGTACACCACATTTCCTACTCAAATGGAAATGGTAAACTGTTTTCACCCTGCTCTTTAATTGTGATCATACCACCCAAATACATACTACCAAGTGAAGTTGAACACGCAATACGAAAATCTGCTGAAAGGAAAATCCCAGGCTACGATCCAATTAGATTTGAAGTGGCAACTAAACTACCAAAAAACCTCTATTACTCTTGACTTACATATATTAATCTATGATTAAATTCTGCCCGATACTATGGAAATTTTCAGTGATCACTATGGCCCTCAAGCCAGGTAAACCCCCTGAATCACCAGTTTACTTCCCTTATTCTCCAAGATTTTTGAAAATATTATTTTACAACGTACTCTCTCTGCCATCGACTCTAACCTACCAAAACACAATTTGGTATTCGTCATAACCATTCAACAATTCTCCAAGTACACCGCATATTTGACAAAATGTCCCATAAACTNACTAGAGAATAAGCTAGTATGTATGGTTGCATTTTTAGACATGACACATGCACTATGGTCTCCTCTTCAAACTGAAATATTTTCTTACTCCATATTTTTACCTATTATTTAAATCTTACTTAGAAAATCAAATCATCCAACATCAATAAAATACAAACCTTCCAAAACAAAGCCTCCTCCAAATAACAAAAGCTCCATTTTACATCTCCAATGATACCCTCCATAATGATCTCTCCATCCCAACAGTCCAAAAAACTGCCAAAACATTCCACAAGAATTTAAACTTCTTCTTCTGGGCTTTTACAGGCCTTTGAGGCCAATCGCCGCAAAAACAAATTGTTTCCATACCTCTCTATCATTTGCACATTCTTCTGCGTTCCTTACATTCAGAAATTTCAAGTCTTCTAGTACTTTATCCATCCATCTTTGTCTAAGGCATCCTCGAGGTCTCTATGTGTCGGGTTTCCATCCCTCCCAAATTATCCTCCTGCTCTTCAGGGACCCAATAATGTCAGGTTCCTTTTAGAAATTATCCAATTCTTCGTTGTTTCTCATTATATACTTCCCATCGTTATTTCTCTTTGGACTTCGAAAAACTTATGGCCATACCCGTACCTACCGCGCACATCAACCAAAGTGGGTCAAATGTTGAGGAAACCACTTCAATCCATCTAGTAATTTATTTAATTATAAAATTAAAATATGGATATATATATATTATTTCATAATATGGATGATATAAATGGATATGAAATTATCAATTACAAAACTTTATGAGTTCTTTTATGTTACTGAAGTTAAAACTAAACTAAATAATAATTTAAAACTTATAATCTATTT
>NW_026101660.1:0-1505 GCF_025091365.1 Daktulosphaira vitifoliae
AACATAAGTTAACAAGTTTCAAAAAATGTTGTGTATTTTTATATCAGTCTGGTAAAGTATTATCGACGTTGTACAGGAAGTCCGCAACACCGGTAGCGTATCGCAAGTAGAAAATCTGAATTACAGATGATCATTGGATATCCATTTTGAAAATGCTGACATTACAACAACGATATGTGATGCGCAAGAAAATGAGTAAAGAACGTTTGATTGATGGAACTCGCCTGAAGAATCCTTTATCATTCTGGTAGACTGTTGTGCACACACGTTCCCAATGCTTATGAGCTATTAGTATAGTATAGACAAGTTGTAACACATCTTCACTCATCTCTATTACACATTTTTATACTTCTGATTTTGGCTAGAATTTCTCCATAAATTTATCTTGTCAGTAGGTTGCATTATATTTAACCTCAAGGAAATGAAAAAAAAATGTATATGTATATACATATATATGTTTATTCTTAAACTTCGAAAAATAACCATTTTACTAAAAACAGGTAACTTCCGAATTTTAAATATGATCATCTATTATAAGCAATAGATAGATGTCAAATACTATTATTAAAATCATCAAACGGCGATATACATCAGTAAAACTTATAATTAATAGTAACATTAACATTCGTTTTTAATCAATGTCGATGTCGGAAGCAGAAGCGGAATTTAATTACGTTAATCGTTCTATAGTAATAAATTGCCACAACAATCACGGTACAAAGAGGTGACATACAAGATCCTTAATTGGAGTTGGTAAACTTTCCAAGTACATTGGCATTTCCATAGTTATTTTCCGTGTTTTAAAGTACAGCTAAAACATTTTTTAGTTAGACCGTACAATGAATTTTCTAAACTCTATTCAACTTCGAGCTTTCATGTCTAACAAAATGTGAAACATAATATTAAATAGTTTTGTAATTACAAATGCATAGTGTTTTAGAAAACTTTAATTATTTTAAATGCGATTCCCTGAATCTGATTGTTTTTGAAATTTATTTAACAAAACACACGTTGGCGTTTGAGTTTTCGTAAGTAGCAAGTGACGTTTGCATTTTTTAGACCTTTACTCATCAATTTGTATTCACGTACTTGTTTTGAACTTTCAGAATTTACTTTTAACCTTAGAGTAGAAAATATACTGAAGTCTACACATTTTCTAAAACTTTTGATTCAAGTTTGGTAATATTTTTTACTAAAGACACTAGCTATGACTAATAAATATCTTTGTTGAAGTTTTTGCTTGAACATGATAGGCATTTTCTCATAAATTTATCGTAGTTACTCATTGATAAATATATATTGTTTGAATATTTTAACAGTTCATTATTTTCCAATTATTGAAAGAGAAAGAATATATAGAAAATATTTTACAACAGAATTCATTCTTGAAAACATTCAAATTTTAGTACACTTTTAAAATTAACAAGAAGTAGTTATTAGCTTCGATGCGAAGCTGAGAAGGTATTAATTTTACTATGATGTGTTTTTTTTTTTTTTTTTTTTTT
>NW_026101661.1:0-1505 GCF_025091365.1 Daktulosphaira vitifoliae
AATAAAGTCCATAAGTATGAAATAGAAATATACATAATCATATATTATAATATTAATATATTCATTATTTAATTCAAAATGAAAATGTGCTGTAGCTCCGAATTTTTTATTTTCTATTACAATATTAGTAAAAAAAAATAAAACAGTGCAGTAAAAATGTGGCATAATAGGGACAAATATAGATGATATATGACAATGACATAACTATCATAAAAAATGCTTCGTAGAGCGTTCTTGTTAAATTTTATAATAATTTATATACTTGTAATCTCGTTCAAATTCTTCAGAATCGTTTTGTCATTTTCTTTTGTCATCATAAAGTAACTCTTAAACCACTTTAATTTGGTATAGGTTTAAAGAAAACCGACGTTTTGGAACATTTTCAAAATTAAATAACCAAGTATTTTTTTTAACAAAAATTGCGTATTTTTCTGTTTTGTTGACTGATTTTTCCAAGTAAAAATTTTGTGGATAATTTTTTTTTTATATTATAATTCACTTTATAAGCTTTAATTTGATATAAATAATATAATAATATAAACGTCTTGAAATAATTTCAAAAATTGAAATTAAATTATTTAAAAGGCGTAGGTGATCTCGTTTACACCTTTCTTGTACTTTAGATTTCCATAGACTTTTTATAACGAATGAAAGCTTATTGTCTCTAGTATATTGTATTAAAATTTCATAAAAATCCAAATTTTTAATAAAATATTGTTTCAATTTTAAAATACAGAAAAAAGTCTGATTTTTTAAAATTTCGATGGCTGCCTAATATTGAAATACTTTTTAAAATTAAATTCGAAAATAAAAATTCGATTTTTGCCGCTGATAAATTTCACTAAATTAAACATAATGTTTACTTTACTTACATATCATCAAAATCATCCCAGTGAGATTTTAATATTCCTATGAACAGATAAAAAAAATACGTCATGGTAAAATCAATATTATCACAGCTTCGCATCGAAACTATGTTTTGACGTGCCTAATATTTTTCTCTACTACAGTACTAAAAACACAAAATAAGCAAAATAGCAGTTTCGGATTAAATTTACTGATTTTCTGAAACAAATGTATAACTTATATGGGTATTTCTAGAAACTTTTAAAAAAACTATGCAAATGATAGAAGTTCTGAGCCTTGAAAATGAATGATTAAAACAAGCAAAATGTTTGTTCAACTGTATTGTTGTAAATAATATGATTTGGCTCATGATCCATATCTACGTCTGATGATTTTTATTCGTTTAATTGTCTCTTATCCAAACGTACACATGTCAAAACAAAACTAACGAGGTGCAAAATATGACGCTGTAGATAAGCCATAATAAAACTACAAAGTGTCTCTAAATGGTTCGTAGATCACCATTTGTCATATAATTTCCTGGAATAAGCTTAGTTGACATTGTTATCTTGAATAAAACATCACTTGAAAACGGCAAATTATTCACTATACTATTAGTACTAAACGCATTAAAGTAATTTTGAAACAGTTTTAAACTG
>NW_026101662.1:0-1504 GCF_025091365.1 Daktulosphaira vitifoliae
TGATATAACAACTGATCAAATTAATTTGCTTACGAGTATTTATAATGTAGTGACTTCTAACGGTACGGAAAAATTAACTGTTGACATTTTGAAATCCATTTTTACAACGCTTGAACAGAAAAAAAGCGATGAGGAATATAGTACGATAATGAAATTCCTTGATTCTAATGATGGTAATTATAAAATTAGTGTCTATTATAGATTTCTATCTAAACTTGAGGCAGTCATAAATTATTTTCTTGAGGAAGTAAAAAACAGAATTGTTATCATCATAAATTTGAAAATTAAATTTTTCACTATTTTTACCTAAATAAATTTTCCAATTCTTCTTAATAAGTTTACTTTTGGCTTGTAATAAATATAGATTAACATTTTACGGCCAGTATTTGTAAGTGCAATGGAAATTATGAAAAGAAAGGTGACACGATATGACATTAAATCTTTTAACCAAAGGCGTCATAGAGTCAAACCTTATTATTAGCCACCGCGCATTTACTATTTACTTATTGATACACTTTAAGTTTAATAATTTACAATATGGTGTAAAAGGAACACAGTACCGTATTAAAACGAATGCAATAAAAAATAATACATACGCTGACTTCTTGTCGCAGTTCGTGGATAGTTAATAAAAAAATGTATAACTTATGACATGGGAAGGGTACAAACAAGGTACTGACATATATATATAGTCATATTTCTATTAATCTAAACAGGTCTCTTCTTCTCCTTCTTCCTCACCTTAATCCCAACTACTTATTTTAAACTTCCACTTGACACGATCTTTCACATCCTCTACGCTCACATCAGATGTCCTTAAATCGCATTCATTTACATCTCTCCATCTTTTTTTCGATCTTCCTCTACCTCTTCTTCCTTCAACATTCATTTCTACAACTGTTCTTACGGTTACAGATTCTTCTCTTCTCATAATTTGCTCAAACCATCTAAGTCTATTTTCTCTCATCTTATCCACGATTGAAGCTACACTTATACTTTTATCCCTCTTATATGCTCATTTCTTATCTTATCTTCTCTAGTCACTCCACTCATCCATATATGATTTCTTATCTCTGCTACACTCATTCTATGCTCTACTTTCTTACCAACCTCCCAGCTCTCTGAACCATACGTCATAGCTGGTCTCACTACAGTCTTGTAGAATTTACCTTTCAGCATCATTGAACTTCTTTTATCGCATAAGACACCAGACGCTTCTCTCCACTTCAACCACCCGCACTTAAACCTGTGTCTTACATCCTCGTCAATACCAACACTCTTTTGCACAACTGATCCTAAATACTTAAAACTTTGCACCTCTCCAATCACGTCTCTGGTCTCCTTATTTCACCTACCTCGTGTTCTATATATTCTATCTTACTCCTGCTTATTCTTAAACCCTTTTCTTCAAGAGCTGATCTCCACATCACTAGCCTTTGGTTAATTTCCTCCCCACTATCTCCTATTAACCATATATCGTCAGGAAACAACATGCACCACAGCA
>NW_026101663.1:0-1504 GCF_025091365.1 Daktulosphaira vitifoliae
TTTTCAAAACGAGTCTTATGTTTTTCAATACACAATTGCTAATGAAAAAATATTATGCATTCTCGAACGTTCTCAAGATTGCTATGATACTATTGAAAAAATATTTAGACAGTTAATAAAAGAAGTGATTTATAAAAGGGACTATAGATATTATGCTTTACAATTTGAAGATCCTAAAAAAATTACAAAAATAATTGAAATTATAAGATCTGTGTATCGTTTTGGCACATCTGAACTATGGTTGTGTGGAATTGAAGATTATCCTGTAAAAACATATTATGATATATTGTGTAGAAATTTAAGGCAAAACAATTTTTCTTAAAACAAATCATATAACATATAGTAAAAGTGGTGAAACTAGCCTCTGACTAATACAATTTTGAATGCTTGGTATGATTATTAATCATTTACATTAATTTTTGTATAATTTAAACAAGAAAAATGATTAATACAATTGAATTAATAAAATTCTTGATGGATTGATGTAAATTTGTTTCACTTTGAAAATTAACTGATTTTTTTCTTTTAAATTATTAATATTATTGGAAGTACACAATCTTCGTTTTTTTTATGTTTTTTATTGTTTAAAACTAGATAATATTGACTTGTTTAATATTTTGTTATGTTAAAATATGTTATTAAATTTATATTATTAAGTTAAGTTGTTCAAAACCATATATCACTTATACTTTCTTTTGGTAGAATTTACACAAGATTCCAAATCAGTCTAAATATATAAAATAAAATATTATTTACACCAAGTAATCCTATTTATTAGAATTATAACACAGTATAAATGAACATTTAAAGTTAATAATCAGTAATAGTTAAAGTTTTTAGTGTTCATCATTATAAATATTTACATTATAAAGTTTTCGAAGTAATAATTTTATATCATAATGTATAATATTACATTATGGTAAATTATGAATTTTCTTTACACTTTTGCAGTCCATTAGCTTCCCACGAAGAGGTTTTTCAATCATAGATACTCAGGGACTCGATGTTTTAGAAAAAGGTATAGTTGCTTCAGTTATTACTGTTGCCCTCTCTAATAATTAACCGTGCCAATTATTGAACTGATCTCGCTCAGCAAACGAAGTCTGGAACCTGACAATGTGCATTAAGCATTGTTGCGTAACCGATTAAGCCATTAAAATATAATATTGTAGCTTTGAAAAATTAAAATAATTATTACCTAGTAATTATTTCATTAATTGATAAAAAAAATTTTCACTTTTCCCTTCAAACAAGAAGAAATTGTATCTTCGCCATATATTTAGTTTTGTCATGGGAACGTGAAGTTCATATCCCCCCCATGATCATGTCAGTGAGTAGCAGAATTATCATTTCAAAAAACCTTGTATTTAGTATATTTAACAGTGATCGTATTTCACTACCCTACATAATATAAGGATCTTAATTTGGATATTATTTCATAGTTCCAGTTTTATTGGGTTTCTTAATTTCATTGCGATTGTAAATGGTAAATCAATATTTTTTT
>NW_026101664.1:0-1503 GCF_025091365.1 Daktulosphaira vitifoliae
AATAGGCACAATATTGTGAATATTTTCCAAAATATTGGTTCAAAAATTGTTATCGAACAGTTATTTTTTTAATTAAATAATTTTTTGTTTTACAGACTAGTTTAATATGTTTGTTGTCACTTAAAATAATTTATTTGACCATCCTTTAAGATAAAAGGGATGGACCTAAAAATTATTTTACATTTTAAATGGAGATATTTTATGTAACTAACAAAGCCCAAAGATAAATATTTCAAAAAAAAATTTGTTATTTATAGAGCAATTGAGTGGCTAGCGTTAAAAAAAATCACATTATATACATTAATTTGAAAGTTATGCATAGAATATCTTAAAATAGTATGATAACAAATAAAATAGTACGATAACACATAAAATGTCTTTGGTAAATCCTTTTTCATATAAAGTCATGTTAGCTTAACAAATTATCACTCTTTCTCTTATTAATTATTACTCTCATTTATGGTTACTGAATATATTTCCTCTTACTGTTTGACATCGAGTATTATTGTTCAAAAATTCCTACTTCTACACCCTACTATCACTGTTAAGGTGTACTGAATAGTACTTTCCTTAGGTTTTCCTATATTCTGTCGTTTTTCAAACATCGATGTGTTATGTAGCGCTGATCGTTATAAGTATTTGTTACAAGTAAAAATCTGTTTAATGCAATTCGATTAATATATTAAATTGGTACGTTTTGCATTTACTTAACAGGATAACGTTCTATATAAATATATTACAAATCACTTAAATTTGATACAATGAATATTTTTTTTATAAAAATTTAAATTTCAATAATGAAAATGTCTTCAAATGCTTGTTATGATAATGATACACCCCTGGAAAATTGGCGTACAGTTATGCTTGATAGAATTATACAACATAAAGAAGTAAGGAAGATTCATTAAAACATTACAATTATTTCAACATTATTGTTTTTTTTGCTTTAGAGTTTTTTTGAAAATCTTAGAAGTAAATTGATAAATGATATTGAAGAGTACTTAAAAGATTTAAGTTCAGATACAAATTTTGAAATAGTCAAACGAGATATAGAAAACAAGATTAATGGGTATGTAATCTTAATTCAAATATTTTATTTTGAGAAATTTTTTTTATTCGTAAATATTAACAATCTATAAAATTATAATTTTAGAAGAATAAAATATTTTTTCATCTAAATATCTTAATAAATTTAATTATTATATACTTGGACTATTATAAAATATTAAGGTTTTATTATTAATATGTTTTATTATATATTGTGTACTTAATATGTACAAATGTGACACATATGTTCTAATTGAATGTATTAATCAAATCAATTAGTGTTTGTCATACTTATTTTCATTATAAAATGTTAAATTAAATAATTAGATGGATTTCAAAATTAAGAAAAAAATTATAATTTATTTTATGTAGTTGTTAACTGTCTATACTATTCATTCCTTTTGTAAATTTATTAGTATGTTTTTTTTTTTTTGAAAACCTAGATATTTAACAAGT
>NW_026101665.1:0-1502 GCF_025091365.1 Daktulosphaira vitifoliae
CATTCGGTTAGTTTACGTAAGGTTTCATCTTCTCCCTCCCCCCACCGTTAGGTTAGTTTACGTAAGGTTTCATCGTTCTCCACCACCATTGCATTAGGTTAGTTTACGTTGGGTTTAATCCCCCCGTACACTTCCTCCACCACTAGGAAGGTGAGTGGGTGAGGCGGTGAGGGGGAACCAGCTCTCTCCAAACTATTATACCTAGTAAAACCTATTCGAGCGTCACAAATAGTAGGCGATGATCAAATTTCAGTAAAAATCACAACGTCATTATTATTATTAACAGCTACGTTACAATTAGGAGATTCGATTTTACTATTTAAACCTCTGACATTTTAGTTTTGCTTTCATCCAATTGTTTAATACATTTTTGAAAAAATTGCGTTGTATTAACGTACGATTAGATAAAACTCTCAAGAAACTAAACTTATTAGTAATTCGATATTTATGCTTCCGTTTTAGAATACTAAAAACCTCAGCAGGATAAGAAAGCTGGACTCGAATAGAACGACACTTACTAGATGTTTTAGCCAAACGTAAATTTTTTTTTTGGCTTTATATCAACATAAAGTTCTTTAATAAACATAAAACATTAAATATTTCATTAACAAGAATATTATCAGCAATGCCTACTGTAACTGCTAGTTCAGGGTTATTAAAAATGATAATATTGTTGCTTTTTAATACTGTTCTGAAATTTCAGACATAATAGGAATAGTAAAAAAAAAACAATTTTATCTTCAATAATATTAAGTCAATAATTGGATGATTTAATATCGTCAAATAGAGAATTTATTTGTAAAAAAATTTTATCAAATTTCTTACTTAACGAGGTAGATAATTTGTCGTGTTTTAAAATAGTAGCTTTAATCTCTTCTAATGAGCTTAAAATGACATCAATTTTATCAACCATTGTAAGTGATAAATTTTGTTTTGCTGTACAGTTACCAATTCGGCAAAATTCGCAAGTATGACAACCGATTGTCATATTAATAGCTAGACGGCTGATATCGAGAAAGACACGGGTGAGCACCAAGCTAGAGCAAAAGGCGGTGCCGTGTCAAATGAAAATTCTTTATGATTGATAAATTAAGAAAAACATAATTAAAAGAAAAAAATTTCTTTTAAATATTGCTTTTATTTTTTGATTAAGTAAATAATATGATATAATTTAATGTTAAAAGAATATTATGCATAACGAGGATATTTTTTTAATGTGGCTAGTATCCTGCCCTACATCATGAAATGAATAAATTGGTTTATCGTCAAAATTAGAAAGAAAAATCAAAATAAATATTAATAGAGAGATATCAACAAAAATAAATATGTAGATATCAATACATTAATCTAATGTCATACAATCATAAATTATGAGATCAAATTATTTTTGAATGTAAATGACAATGTAGTGGCATAACGTAGATAATATTTGATAGTGATTAACATAACTATCATAAAAAACACTTCGAAGTAAATATTATAATAGTGTTATATTTAATGCT
>NW_026101666.1:0-1502 GCF_025091365.1 Daktulosphaira vitifoliae
AGTTTTTTAAATTAATAATATTTTTAATATAGTTTTAATTTTACTTAATTAATTAGCTACAAGTGATCAATTTTTATTATATGTACAAACATAATTGTTTACTACTTTTAAATATGTTACTATATATGTTATAATATATTACTGTCGAAAAGACTTAAAAATTCTTAAATATTTAAAATCAGAATGTGTTATAATATGTGCAGAATATATTTTATACACAAATGTAAAATAATTAAAATAAAAATTGTCTCAGGGAGAAAATTGTCTTCAATTAAATTTTATTTTTAATAAAATACGGATCGATCACCAGTGTACATGATACAAGCCGGCCATAATACCCGTCCCGTCTATCATTCGCTTAGCCAAGAACCATCTTTGACTCCCTAACATGTATAAAAGGGGTCACCACATCGCTAGCATTTTAAGTTCGGGAAATAGAATGATTTAAAACTGCTTAAAGCAGAATTTAGAGTGAAACTTCAGGAAAATTGAAATAAATATAAAACTAAAACGTAAAAAAATTGTTCTTTTAAAATAATTTATTATCATAGAAGATTTTACTTATATTTTTTACATTTAAAATTCAACTATCTCGGAATTGTTTTGACCTTTTGATCCCTTTTGCATAAATGTCACTCCTATACAGTTTTTATGAATAAAGCAATTTTATTTAAAGATTGTTAACTGTCTATACTGTAATGATTATTACTCAATCTTACATTTCAGATGAATTAAAAAAATACTTTGTTCCACCAAGTGAGTAATTTCTTTGAGTAGAATTAAAACATCAACAAGCGCATCTTTAAAACTGCAGTTAATCTTCTTCTTGGTTGATTTTTTCGTAATATTTTCAGACGATGACATATTTGTTGTATCCATTCGAGAAGGAGCAATTCGAGATAATATTACTGATTACTTTGGTTAGAATATTTTCTTTGAAAATTAATTTTTTAATTTTTTCAGAAATGTCATTTATTACTGAATGTAGTAAAATTATTTTGAAACATAAATTTAAATTATGTTTCACCACTAGTTATCGTAGATATTCTATATAAATACACATTAAGAAAAGAAAAGTCTTACTTTAAAATGAACATTGCAATTTAAAGTATACTAATATAATAAAAAACGGAATTACTAAGCCACAACAGATAACTTTTGGAAATTTCATGGCCCTATGAATGTAAATTAACTAGGGTTGCACACTTATTGGACGACACAATGCGCTGCGAACCACAGTAAGATTAAAAAAAATAATAGAAAATTGAACATCACAGTCAATTTAGTATTTTTTGAAAAACTATAAGAATAAAAAAAACTAGTTTGTTCAATCCTATGGTCGTAATTAAATTAAGTTACTACTAAATATTAAGGAAACAAAATTATTTTTATAATTGACCATACCATAATAATATTAAATAAATATGAAGATAACGATAGACTTATAAGTAATTAAAGCAGTTACTTTTATGCGTTTAGTCGTTGATAGTTGATGTACAGCA
>NW_026101667.1:0-1502 GCF_025091365.1 Daktulosphaira vitifoliae
AGGTCATACACGACGGGATACGCGACATAATAACACGTGCCGCGTGGAGTTACAAATTTACAAACGACAAACAACAAACAAAAAACAACATACACGTGAAACTAATATAAGCGTGTTAAAAATAACACATTATCTGTGAGTTTTTCTGGGTTTTCTCGTTATGTTATCATTTAGACTAAAAATAAACTACATCACAAAACTCCTAGTAAATTTTCAATGTATATTGTTGAGTCACACGACAGTGAAATTTTTTTCCAACTTTGAACCAAAAATTCACGGAAGAACTTGACATTTACAAAATATCGAGTGTCCACTTAATTTATATGAAAATTTCGTTGGAAATTTCATGACGATGTTTATTTTTAATTTAAATAAAATTTGAAGTGGAGGAACTGGAAAAACCTCAATTTTGAAATTAGAAAATTTTAGTTTTTTATTTCGCAATTTTTAGGTCTTACTGAATATCAGCTTACTATTCGTAAGGTACTACTTATTACCTTATCTTACCACGGCCACGACCTAATGTATGATTGCGGATTACAGTTTTCACTTTGCTCATGCTTTAATGAGCAAATGCAATCGTGTTAGTCATATATATACTGACTATTATATTAAAATGTATTAAATTCATTTCTATTTCATATAATTAAAAAAATCGTTACCCTTTAATGTTATTTTAAATAAAGTATATAATTAAAATAAACATGACATTATATGCAAAGTTTTTTATATTATTAATAATATAAAGAACTTTTAATAAAATTGTTTTTAAATAGATATGAGATATATAAAACTTCAATATACAAACAGAGTAATTGAAATCTGGTAAGACATTCATTTTCTCAGAAAATATTGAGAATTTTAAATTTTATTATAGAGAAAAAATATCAAGTTCAAAAAACTTTACAATCATTTATAGTGAAACCATTATTTTTTTCGTCTTTTCAAGGATAAAAACCTTTATTTATAATTTTCTTAAATGGGAATCCTTATTTTTAACTTTATAATATGATAGAAAAAAAATTACAAACAATTTTGTTCTTATAATTTTTTTATCCGATTAACCATTCGTACGTTACAGCTTGTTAATTATTTTAGGCCAAATTTATATATTCTTATTTTACTGTATTTAATACAGAAGTCATTATTTTTATTTGTTGTTGCATAAACCAAATTTTATTGATCAAGTTATGACAGGTAAATTAGCTATAAAAATGTACCACGCACTAAATGACTGATAACAATAATAGATTCAACCCGGGTTTTCAGTGTATTATTAATAGCTAAGTCTATCGTTTTGCNGGTGTATTATTAATAGCTAAGTCTATCGTTTTGCAAGACTAAAGGATCTAACAAAATGACCGGCTGCACTGCCACCGATATTATGAAACGTAATAAACGACAATATTTTTTCTGGAAGTTGTAATGTTGCAGAATTTATACAAGTTTTTTTATATTAATCTTATCAATTAGATGTATGTGCAGTAGGTGTAAAGTATTTT
>NW_026101668.1:0-1502 GCF_025091365.1 Daktulosphaira vitifoliae
TCCATCAAAATTGAAATGGGTCATATTTACCCCCACACGACTTGTAACGTTATAATTTTATTTTGGACTTGTATTTTTTTCGAAATATCGATTTATCGTAAATGTAATGTTATAATCGATAAAATATTGTGGAATTTGAATTATATAAATCTGCCACCTACTGTGCAATTAAGTTTTAAAAATAAATAATCTATTTGGAATTTCCATACTTCAGGATACGGAACAAATAAGAACAAAACATGTTTTAAATTCATCGCGTCGAAATGTGGACACCTTGATTATCAGTAATCGATGTGCTACTAATTGTATATACTCGTATCATAATAATTAAATGTATTGTAATATTAATAATAAAAAAATTCAATTCAGAAAAATGATTATATAAATGTAGATACATATAAAACTAATAAATATAAGCCTGTTTGAACTCAAAGAAATACAAGAAAAATAAATAATATACATTTTGTAATAGTAAAAGCTTTTGTTTACCGTCATAAAAATAAGATTTTTCAGTTAAAATAAAGTTTTTACAAACCAAAATTTTTTAATGAAATTTTGAAAATTAAGTTTTTTTTTTCGCAATATAATTTTTAGAAATGCACATAATTTTGCAATTTATTTATTTTTTAATTTTCGTCCATATTTTTACATCTTATGGTAACAAATAATGTTTTTGAGTTAAAAAAAATGAAAATTTTTATACTTTTTTAGAAATGGGGTCTGATAGACCCCCACGGGACTATGAACGTTAAAAATAGTCACGCGCCTGTTAAAGGGTTAATTCAAAAAAACTACTTTTAGATGATTTTAAGAAAACCCTTTATAAAGCCATTTAGCTAAGATAAAAAATAAAAATGATAATTTTATTTTTATCTAGATAAAAATCTAAATATTTAATTAGATTTTGATGGTAATTATTCTACCATGACTCATAGTAGAATTAATACTATTTCTACTATACATCGATGCTTAAATTAAATTAAATCATTAAATTTATTTAATGTTAAATATTTATTTAAAAGTAAATATCATAGAGATTTAATTATTATTTTTGCATTAATATATATATATTCGACATTTCGACATAAAACAAAATGGTACTCATAATTTTTAAACATTAAATTTTTATTTATATAATAAAATCAATTGGTCCAGGGTTGATTTGTGAACTCGGGTCGGCTTGGATTGTTTTGTCTTCTAACTGTACAAAAATTGTTGGGACAAATCCAAATAGAATTTTTTGAGAATNGATTGTTTTGTCTTCTAACTGTACAAAAATTGTTGGGACAAATCCAAATAGAATTTTTTGAGAATCTTGTATATTGTATCTAGAGATATTACATAGACCGTTATTGCAACTGGGTTGGAATTCAAAAATTCGCACTGTTTTAAAAGTAGATGTTAACAACGCAATTATTTCGCATAACTTATTCTCATTGTTTTGGCACATGAGACTAGAACTCATATCTAAAACCATAAAATTTATTATTTAGTATATTTCA
>NW_026101669.1:0-1501 GCF_025091365.1 Daktulosphaira vitifoliae
ATTGTTGTATTAATTGAAATATATATTTTTGAAATTATCGAATTTAATTATAAAACATGATTTTACACAATCTACTTAGATTTTATTAATATAGCAATGTAATTCATTATAAATGAAATTATATTGAATATAATCAGCTATGGTACATCACCAATATTCAATAACAAAGGCCAATATTAACTTTACTACGCAGTTGTTAATTTATGTAAACTGTGTGATTTGCTTATATCATTGAAAAATGTTATGACAGCATTATTTTTTTAAATCAATATAAAAATTAGCATGAAATTAATGAAAAAAAAATGGTTAGCTGTTTATTATTAATTTAATATGTCTACTACCTTTTTTAGGAATAAATTTAATTTATAACGTTGAAAAATATTGTTTCAAAAATCTCTAAATACGTCAAATCGGAATCAATATTACTCGTCATGCTCTTCGCTAAGACCATTATTAAAATTTAAAATAGTTTGAGATCACTTGTAAAATACAAATTAAGGTAAACATTTAGTTATTCGAATTTTTGTTAGCATTGAAATCTACTCCTAAGTTGGTCTATTATTGAAACAAAAATTTATATTAATATTAATTAAAATGGAATTAGCTATTTATTTATTTGAAAGTTTATCTGTGTAATTTAATACGTTATGACACTGGGATCTGAATTATACAATAATATATAAAAATAATACTTTATAAAAACATAATTTAATACAAATAAGTTCAATATGGTACTGAAAAACAGTGAAATACGATATTTTGTATGTTTACTAGTCGGTACGGTCGCTAGTATATATTGAGTCAACTGTTGTATACATGCTTATACGTCGAGTATTTATTGCGTTCTTTATTTATTTCCAAGCTTTTCGTTGTTTGAACATCGTTATGGTACGAACAGCTTCTCAAATAGTGGTCAAATTTTCTCAAAAAAATATGGCACCTTCGAAAGCGAAAAAAGTTACGGCTTCTCATCCAACTACAGCCACGATGGTTCTAGAAGCTTTGAAAGAATTGAAAGAAAAAAAAGGATCTTCGATTATAACCATTAAGAAATTTTTAAATGCCAACTATAAGGTAGATACTACTAAATTGGGGCCGTTCATTAAAAAATTCCTTGTGACTGCAGTTGCCGATGGTCAAATATTACAAACCAAAGGTAAAGGTGCAAATGGTCATTTCAAGTTACCAAGCCAAGTTATAAAAAAGGTAAACAGTAAAAAAATTAATGAAAAGAAAATTCCCGTTGTTAAAAAATTATCCACAACCAAGAAGTCCAAATTGATTAAACATCCTGCCAAAATAATAAAGATTCCATCTGTGAAAGAGCCATCATCTAAGATTAAGAAGACTACTACTAAAGCGAAGAATTCATTGGCTACTATTGTTAAGCTTCCCAAATCCAAGAGAGTTGTATCAATTTCTAAATGAATAATTTAAATACCTCTCCCTTTTCTACTTAAAACGGTCCTTTTCAGGACCACCATTAACATTACTAATTAAT
>NW_026101670.1:0-1501 GCF_025091365.1 Daktulosphaira vitifoliae
TTTTCAATTTTTGAGGGTAATGTCTTCGACTAGATACAATTTGTGATCTTTTGACGTATCATTGAAAGAAATCGGTTCGGTAAGATCTGAGAAAAAGTGGTAACAGACACAAAAAAAACAAATCATAGTAAATCCAATATCTTCTCAGCTTCGCATCGAAGCTAAAATTACCCTGTATATTAATTTATTTCATAATATAGAAATGGAGGATATGCAACATCACCTTTGATAGGAAAGTTTTGTGGATCAAAAATACTACCAATAATATCATCGATGGGAAATTCTTTGTTTATTCGATTTGTTTCGGATGCATCTAAATCAAGGAAAGGATTTTCGATACACTGGTATGCCACAGCAAAAGGTAATATTGTCATATAATTTTCTAGTAAAATATTTAAAAAAAAGTTATAATAATATGGTATATATTCAAGGTTGTGGTGGAACATTGAATTCTGGTATAGGTCATATTGTTTCACCAAATTATCCCTTGCCAGTTCAAGAAACTTTAGAATGTTTCTATAAAATAGTTGTTACTCAAGGTAGTCAAATTAAATTAACTATAGTGGATCTTGAGTTAACAGCTAGTGGATTTTCTGGATCTTCATGTCGAGATGACTATCTTGAAGTAAGAATTCATAATAATTCTTTTAAAATTTGGTTATAATATTATTTAATGATTATAATTTAACAAAAAACTATTAAGAAATAACTATATTTTGAATTTCTTTGATAATATTAATGTTAATATTTACATTAAAATATATATTAATCCATAAAATAAAACATAAATATCAATATATCGGATGTATCTCATATTTTTCGATAAATTTTAATAAAATCATAAAACTATATGAAAAAGTGTTTTACATATTTCCGATAAAGAAGAAAGGACATTTGAGTTTTTTCGAAAATTACCATAATTTACTTAATTTCGTCCGTTTCATGCTTAGTGTCCTACTTTTGGTGTGATGAATTTGTATACACATTTTATAACAATTCTCGTAAATCGAATTGTTTTTTTCTTTGCATTTTTAATAGTTCTATTACAATAATAATATTTATTTCATAGCTCATAATATGATAGATTTATTTATCTTATTTTTTATTAATAATCAAGTCACTATTTTTATGCAAAATGAACCACTGTAACCAAATTATAGCAATTCAAATAATTAGAAAATCGGATGTATATTATACGTATAACGTATTACTACTCTTTTAATATTTATCAAGTTTTTATTCAGCTAGAACAAAAAAACAATTAAATTTTTTATCAGAATCAAAATGATATATTTAACATACATTTCCATGTATACTTTTATTAAGTATAAAGGAAAATGTATGAAATCTTTGATTATTATTTTTTTTGTTATTAATCAATTTTGAAACTATACTTCAATTAGATATAGTCTATTAAATTTCTTCTTCTTCTTTTTCCTCGCCTTAATCCCAACTACTTGGGGTCGGCCACCCTTATCCTAAACTTCCACTTGACACGATC
>NW_026101671.1:0-1501 GCF_025091365.1 Daktulosphaira vitifoliae
ATTCTCATCTCTGCTACACTCATTCTCTGCTCTACTTTCTTATCAACCGCCCAACACTCTGAACCATACATCATAGCTGGCTTTATTACAGTCTTGTAGAATTTACCTTTCAGCCTCATTGTAATTATTTTATCGCATAAGACTCTCCACTTCAACCACCCGCACATAATTCTCTGTCTTACATCCTCGTCAATACCAGTACTCTTTTGCACAACTGACCCTAAATACTTAAAACTCTCCACCTTTCCAATCACGTTCTCACCTATTATCAATGACCTCCTCATTTTATCTACCTCGTGTTCATCTTTGTCAAACTCATACTCTATATACTCTGTCTTACTTCTACTTATTCTTGAACCCTTTTCTTCAAAAGCTGATCTCCAAACCTCTAGCCTTTGATTAATTTTCTCCTATACAAACAACATGCACCATGGCACCTCTCCTTGTATTTCTCTAGTAATTTCAAAGTGTACATCTAATTGTTTTGTATAAATTAAGTCTTATCAGTTTATCTTCTTTATCCATTAGTTTTCTAAAAAAAATGTCAAAATACGTAATATTTCGTAAAATTGGCATATTTACGAATATTTCATCATATTTGACAAACCATATATGATACAACTTAATGTTTCATACGAAAATTGTTTAAAATTAAATTTTACGAAATAAAAGTACTAAGTAAAAATTCTTTTCAACCCATCGTTTTATTGCTATAGCTGAAATATCTCGATCATAAGAGTTGTTAGGCAGTTGACAAGAAAGTAGAGTAGAGAATGAGCGTAGTAGAGATGAGAATGCTTAGATGGATGAGTGGTGTGACTAGAAAAGATAGAATAAGGGATGAACATATAAAAGGGAGTATAGGTGAAACGTCAATCGTAGAAAAGATGAGAGAAAATAGCTTTGGTCATGTTATAAGGAGAGAGGAATCTGAAGCTGTAATAACAGTTATAGAAATGAATTTTGAAGGAACAAGAGGTAGAGGAAGACCATAAAAAGATGGAGGGATATCAGTGAATGTGATATGAGGACGGCGATGTGAACGTAAATGACGTGGGTGATTGAGTCAAGTAGAAGTTAAGGATAAGGGTGGCCGACCCCAAGTAGTTGGGATTTAGACGAGAAAGAAGAAGAAGTAGAGTAAAAATCAAAATATGATCGAGATATTTCAGTTATAGCAATAAAATGATCGGTTCAAAAGAATTTTCAGTTGTTACTTTTATTTCGTAAAATTTAATTTTAAACAATTTTCGTATGAAACATTAGGTCGTATCATATATGGTTCGTCAAATATGATGAAATATTCGTAAATATACCAATTTCACGAAATATTACGTATTTTGACATTTCTTTTAGTAAATTAAAGGATATAGAAGATAAACTGTTAAGACTTAATTTATACAAAACCGTTAAACAAATAAAGTAACTTCAGGTTGATAATTATATCATTATATAATAGTAAGAAATTGGGATATAACTTTTTATTAATGTTTACATCAAG
>NW_026101672.1:0-243 GCF_025091365.1 Daktulosphaira vitifoliae
TTCATCGACTTTCTAATTTATTCGACTTTCAAAGTCTATTTATGTGTAAACATGTTGTTTTTCATAAATTTTAAGTTTTTTTTTACTTTCAACGTCATTTGATGATGTTTAACTTTTTCATCGACTTTCAAAGTCTATTTATGTGTAAACATGTTGTTTTTCTTAAATTTTAAGTTTTTTCTTACTTACAACGTCATTTGATGATGTTTCACTTTTTCATCGACTTTCTAATTTATTCGACTT
>NW_026101672.1:267-1501 GCF_025091365.1 Daktulosphaira vitifoliae
AATTTATTCGACTTTCAAAGTCTATATATGTTTAAACATGTTATTATTCTTAGAATTTAAATTTTTTCTTACTTAGAACGTAGTTAAATGATGTTTCAATTTTTCGTCGACTTTCTAATTTTGTCGACTTTCTAAGTGAATTTATGTTTAAACATGTTGTTTTTCTTAAATGTTAAGTTTTTTCTTACTTTCAACTTCATTTGATGATTTTTCACTTTTTCGTCGACTTTCAAAGTCTATTTATGTGTAAACATGTTGTTTTTCATAAATTTTAAGTTTTTTCTTACTTACAACGTCATTTGATGATGTTTCACTTTTTCATCGACTTTCAAATTTATTCGACTTTCAAAGTCTATATATGTGTAAACATGTTGTTATTCTTAGATTTTAAATTTTTTCTTACTTAGAACGTAGATAAATGATGTATCAATTTTTCGTCGACTTTCTAATTTTGTCGACTTTCTAAGTGAATTTATGTTTAAACAATTTGATTTTCTTAAATTTTAATTTTTTTTNTTCTAAGTGAATTTATGTTTAAACATGTTGTTTTTCTTAAATGTTAAGTTTTTTCTTACTTTCAACTTCATTTGATGATTTTTCACTTTTTCGTCGACTTTCAAAGTCTATTTATGTGAAAACATGTTGTTTTTCTTAAATCTTAAGTTTTCTCTTACTTACAACGTCATTTGATGATGTTTCACTTTTTCATCGACTTTCAAATTTATTCGACTTTCAAAGTCTATATATGTGTAAACATGTTGTTATTCTTAGATTTTAAATTTTTTCTTACTTAGAACGTAGATAAATGATGTTTCAATTTTTCGTCGACTTTCTAATTTTGTCGACTTTCTAAGTGAATTTATGTTTAAACATGTTGTTTTTCTTAAATGTTAAGTTTTTTCTTACTTTCAACTTCATTTGATGATTTTTCACTTTTTCGTCGACTTTCAAAGTCTATTTATGTGTAAACATGTTGTTTTTCTTAAATTTTAAGTTTTTTCTTACTTTCAACTTCATTTGATGATTTTTCACTTTTTCATCGACTTCCTAATTTTTTCGACATTCAAAGTCTATTTATGTGTAAACATGTTGTTCTTCTTAAATGTCAAGTTTTTTCTTACTTTCAACTTCATTTGATGATTTTTCACTTTTACGTCGACTTTCAAAGTCTATTTATGTGTAAACATGTTGTTTTTCTTAAATTTTAAGTTTTTTCTTACTTACAAGGTCATTG
>NW_026101673.1:0-1500 GCF_025091365.1 Daktulosphaira vitifoliae
ACTCGATACCACTAATAATTAAATAAACCCAATGGATTGCTTTTGTTCCGTTCGTTAACCTTTGAGCAGCATCATTCACGTGCACGGTTTCAATTGTTGCGTACAACATCAATAATTGTATCTTAACTCATAAACAAAAATGGCCAATTTAACACGGTGATATATTATATTACATTCAAACGTACTCGTCGTATTTGATCAAACAAAAACCAATAAGATAATATAAAATCCTAAGTCGTTTTGTGTACACAGAAGAGAAATTAAACTAGTTAACGTCGTGAGCGTCAACATAGCTTACACAATTAGTAAGTCTGTACTTGTAACAATCAAGTGAAAAATGGTATAGACGAGCTAAAATTTCACCAAGTAAGCCTTGCAAAGCATTGGATGATTTTTGACTAGTATTACAAAAATAACTTTTATCCAAATGGAAGGCGAGCAACCATAAAGTGACAGTTTCTTTTTAGAGTCCACGCGGGACACATAACAATAAAATATTATTTCCAATTAAACAGTCCGTTTATTTCGGCAACATCATTGATCGTACACAGCGATTGTCGAACCCGCACATAAACTGGATCCACTAGTGTTGAAGGCCAAAGACAGACTATTATATTGGTAATCTGGACTGACCTACCTGAATTAATTTGTTTAAATGTGTCTAATTCAGGTTATCTCGACGAGAATATCTCAAAGTTGGTATAATAAAGATGTAGACGAGTAACTTTGTCTCATACACAGCAATCTGGTTTTTATGGGTTATATGACGGCGTAAAAAGTATTTCAACAGTTCCATTCATCATCTCAAGTCCCCCCACGCTTACTAACAAACGAAAGGAAAAAAATATTAAATGCTATTATCAACTGGCGACGACGAGATGAAAGTAAATCAAAGAAGGGTTTGAAGTGTTTTACAACCGTTACCGACTTATAGTAAACCGAACAAATGTATTTAATACATCACATTGACGCCATATACGTACTCAGATAATGGCTGAACATTAAAAAATGGAAATAAAATAAGTTTCAAACGATACACCAGCTTCAAAGAGATGTATTCGTTAAGATACAATTAAGAAAACCATCATCGAGGCTTTTTTATTTTTTTATAGTTCTCACCTTGATGTCTAAATGCGCCACATTTATGGTGTGCAAGTAGTTTAAACCATCGAGTATTTGTTGCATGAGTCGAGCAACTTCTATCTCGGACGGCACTTCGTCCCTATCGAGTACCATTTGTAACTCTCCTCCAGGTGCCCTAGAAAAATAAATCATCAATATTAATATATTAAGATTACTAAAATAATGTACAAAATTTAAGTTTAATTCAGCAGAAAACTATGAATAGATAAAAATTATAACTAGATTAGCAAGTATTTTTTCCACGTGTAACACTTCGATATTCTAAATAATAATTTAGAACTTCGAGTAGAGAAACTTATGTTTGTTTTAAGGATTTGAGGTTATTATTTAATTAGTTATTAAGTCTAAAGCACATTT
>NW_026101674.1:0-1500 GCF_025091365.1 Daktulosphaira vitifoliae
AGTAATGTTGCATTATCGTGGAAACTAAAAACACAAACGGTTGAATGTCTCTTAATTAATGAAAATCGTATGTTAGCGTTTAAGTCCATCGCGTATGTTTCAAAAAACGCTGCATCATATTAAGGCCATTAAAATACGAGGAGAAAATCTAATGTCTTATATCAAGCACGTGTTAGTAGTTTTAATTACTTAAATTCGGTGTATTTTTATGATAAGATTTAAGTATTTATTGTATTAGGACAGGTATTACAATAACTGTGTATAATAAACACAATAATAAGACCAATAGCTCAATTATAAAGTCGAATGTTGAGGTCGCACACTATGAATATATAGGCTACGTATTGTATTAAATTAAACGCCTTTCCGTATTAAAAAGAAGTATCAATTGTGGTGTGCCATACCGCTGGAGGGTTGCTCTCTAAGTAAGGACGCGACAAAATTTAATAACCTTTGGTGCCTTCAAATTCAGCTGTTCTGGTGGACGTTTGCAGGCAGTTACATACCGATGCTCGATTAGACCAACACACGCACGCACTTTATTGGCGGTGCTCTCTTATAAACATGTACATACATAATGTATTTATACACACATATATGTGTGTGTGTGTGTGTGTGTGTGTGTGTGTGAATATATGAATACTACTCGCACACACGCACGCATGACGTGTAAAAGATCGCAAAGGGAAGCGCGAACCCTTCATAATAAATCAGGACCAGGTGTGCAGCTCCAGGTTTTTGTAGTGACCCCGACGGGGGTTCGAACCTATATACCACCGTCGTCACCGATAAAATTACACAACGGGCTCCCGGATTTTTTCCTGTCCACGTTTTCTCTGAGAATATTGCACAGGGGTGATTTTCAAACACCCCTCCAGTTCCTCTCTACCGTTTTACTAAGGTTTCATCACTCACTTCCTCACTCCGTCCTTCGATCACTCTCATACAAATGTACGCGGATTATATCCCCCCCCCCACACACAACCTTATATTTTCAATCCTCCATGGCTTCACCTTGTAAAACAATTTGCAGTGGCCCCTCGTCGAAATACAAGCCACGTCGAAAATACACGTTATTCGTTTCGTTGATTGTGAACAAAATGGATGCCATGTATTGAAAATAAATAATTATTTCGTAAAATTATAAAAGAAATCTCATTGTCGATTGTGTTTATTATTTTTCAGACACCGAAATGAGTGTATCAAAATAATCTTCGCCGCAATAACCATTCAACGATTAAATACTATCTTAGTATGTTTTCTTTGACAATTTTGTACACGATTAGCATTAATTGACGATGGCCAAATATGTTATACAAGAAACTGTAGCAAACATTTCTATGTTGAGATGCAAGTTTTTCTGGAAAAATGTCTTCCAATTTCAAAAAAAAATTCTTTTGTTTTTCACCTGAAGGAATTTCGATCAAGAAGGCTTCCGTTCGGTGTACAAGACGCTGAAATAAAATATGGTTGAAAAAGGTTTCTAGCCGATAGAAATCC
>NW_026101675.1:0-1500 GCF_025091365.1 Daktulosphaira vitifoliae
AACGTATATTATGACAAACCAAAAAGTTATAAAATTCTTGTAAATAAAACCGTTAAGATATTTTTATATTTAAATGGAAAGAGTAAAAGAATGAGGTTAAACTAAATAAATAAGTATAAGAAGATCTATAAAAACACTATTATTCATACCTCAGTTCATGCAAAGTCACGTAGATTTTCAAAAGCCGTAAATCGTTTAGGTTGACTTTCACACCTACTAAGTCATCCCTATAAAGTATTCATCTGCATATAGACAAATTCATATATATCTGTGTTAACCCTTAACCCGGAATGACAATTAAACTTGCACGAGATATACCTATTGGGGGACTAGCTTTATATGACACAACACTATTTCGATGGCTATAATTTTTCTAAAAATAAACTTTATTTAATATGCATTTGCTCGTCTTTACTTAAAACACAAACCGTACGAAAATAACTCATGCGAGCCTTCTAAATAATTGCCTATTTCTGAATAATATTAATCATTGTTCTTGTATTATTGTATTGTTATAAAATATTTCTTGGGAGAGATTAAACAACTTGAGAATTATTTTTACATTAGAAAATCTGTCTACAATAAGCAAATATACGACGTGTCATACTTAACTAGTTTACCTGTTTAACAAACCACACGCAGCATGTTCTTTTTCCAACCTTGTAGCATTTTGTAACGGTAAAGTATATCACAGCGGTCTCCTAAAAATTAAAAACAGTGGTGTAATAAATTACAAAGGCCGAGTAGGGAGTAGTAGTATCATATTGTGCCTTTTGGTCGTTAAAATATGTGCGAGTGTGAACTGTTATTAGATAATCAATTTTATCAGCCAATCTGTTTGGTGTATTTTTAACCGCGCGGTTGTTTAGTGTGCATGACTGATTAATATCAACTCTCATAATTGTCCCTGAACGTTTAAGTACCGTTTCGGGAATAGTAATGACAACTGTTTACAATTTTAATTATTTCAAACATAACACGATTCATTCAGCATGAAAATTATTAAAGCTATTTGAATTTTAAAATGATTGGAACACACCCTAAGCTTATTATCACATTATCAATAAACTAATTCGAATTATGATTTTCAAAAAAGAACTATTGGTCCATTCTCCTCCTACCCCTTTTAAAGTAGTATAACTTTAGTTTTTTTTTTAATGGAAATAAATATATTTAATTACCTAAAGAAACAAGAAAATGATTGGCTCATAATAACTTTTAAACAGATATTCTAAAATATCTTAGCACATTTATATTAAGGCAGAAGGAGTATTATTTAAAATTAAAAATATTAATTTAAAAGTAAAAAATATAAAAATATTTAACTCATAGAGCCACACAAATTAATCGTAAATGAGTATTTCGGGAACAATGTTGCCCATATCAACACTAAAACCATACTGACATCCCGACAGAAAAATACTCTCTTATATACCTTAGTGACCTTATCACGTAGAGACGTTATCATATTATCACCTAGTCAATTGTCATATTTTGCCA
>NW_026101676.1:0-1500 GCF_025091365.1 Daktulosphaira vitifoliae
ATCGGTACTTTGACGGTATCAATAACTGATACACGAGAAGGAAGTAACAGAGATATTTGGTCTCTTTCCGGAGAAGCTGGTAATTCTTGGTATCAAGCTGAAGTTCCAGTAGCATCGCCTAATCCTTTTAAAGTAACAATTACTGCTAAAATCGGTAAAAACAATTTAGGAGATATTGCAGTTGATGACATTTCTTTAACACCTGGCAGTTGTCCAAGTAATTAAAATTTTTAATTTTTTACGTATTTTTAAAATAATTTTATTTAAATTAATATTTTCTTTAGCCGCTCCTCAAATCGCTGCTTCCACATCAGGCGATTGTACTTTTGAAGTTGACGAATGTGGTTGGAGCAATGTTGCGTCAAGGGAACGCTTAGATGATATTGATTGGGAGAGAACTTCTGGGGCTGCTTTAAGAAGTACTGTACATGATCATACGCTAGGAAATGATAAGGGTAATTCCCAAAAAAAAAAATAAAAGTTCTTAAAGGATGTATAATTTTATCGAATTTTATAGGATACCTAATGACATTATCACGCTCTGCCCTTCAGCGACCAGGAAGTAGAGCATGGTTCACATCCAGAGATTTAAAAGCAACAACAACACCACGTTGTTTATCATTTTGGTAAGATAAAATTCCTCTAATTCATGGAACCCGGAATAAATTTACTTATTTTTCTATAAAAATTAAATTTTTAATTTATTTATTGTAATAATTAATTTACATTACTTGTTTTAAAATCCTGTTAACTATCCAATTTTTAAAAAAAGGTTTGTCATGAATGAGCCATTTATAGATGCTACTGGACCAAGCCTTGGAGCATTAAGCATATTTTTAAGGAGCACTGACAACAGTGGGGGTATTGTTATGAAACCGATATGGAGGTTGTACAATCATCAAGGACCTGATTGGCAATATGCTCAAGCACTTATTAAAGATCCCAACGATGCTGTAAGTGAATTGATAAAAAATCACCAAAAACATGTATACTTATAATATAACTTTTTTTTTTAGATTTTGTTTGAAGGTAAGTGCTGACTACATGTATAAGTTAATTGTGTAAAAAAAGTTACGTATTAACAATAACTATTTAACATTTAAAATTAATTGGACGGTAAGATAATTTTTATTTATTTAATAAAGACAATAATGTTTCACTCAAAATCTTTTCTTGCTAAAAACTAAATAAAAAGCAGATAAACCTATACAGTTTGATAGAACTGACATACCTACGTGTTTTCAGCTGAGCTGTGCAAACCGCCTAGTACAAAGTATTTCTTTTCTAAAATTCACACAATACCCTCAAAAATATATTACATAGCATATTTTTTCCTTTCTAGAGTTATTAGTATCATACGTTCTATAGTTAAAAAAATATTGGTTCTAACCCTTCATCTTTCCCTTTAAAATTTTATGATGGTTAGTTAATTTATTTCCAACTATAGAACGTAGGATAATAATAATTCTGGAACAAAAAATTAGTCATAGTTTTAATGGT
>NW_026101677.1:0-1500 GCF_025091365.1 Daktulosphaira vitifoliae
TTTCAAATATGCAATTACATTTTAAGTGTAAAATTGAAATTAATTTTGATATCTGTTTTCACCACAAAAACAAGTCCAGAGGTTAATTTTTTTTTCAAAATAAATTATAATATATACGCTTTAATTTAAAATATGTATATATAATAGTGTCAGTATTTTTGGAATATATTCAATAGTTAATTTGAAAAAGTTAACTATTTATGGAAAAATTGTCATTTTGATCCCCCTCCATGTAAACAGGTAGAGTCACATTTTCAAAAGAAATATACCAAATGTATCTAAAAAAAACTGTTGTGGCTATTCATTCATTTTTCAACAAATTATAGCAGTTTTTAGTAAAAAAAAGTGGCAACAGACATAAAAAAAAAAAAAAATAAACACATCATAGTAAAATTAATACCTTCTCCGCTTCGCATCGAAGCTAAAATAGTAACCAATTTTATACAGAAATGTTGCAGCTTTTGGCTTTAATGTCAAATAACTTTAGTTGTTAATTTTAATTGTTATGGAAAAACAATTTTATTAATTATAATAGTCTAAATTTCAGGTTTTTTTTTTAAGGTTTTTTCTAAAACTTTAATTTATACAAGGATTCCGTTACTATGCAAAAAACTACAAAATCGGCCAACATTACCGAAAATTGTGGGAATTAGTTTTAATGTATTTTAATTGAGCATTAAAGTTCAATAAATTTTAGAAATTGAGATTTTGAACAGTTCTTTTTTTTTAATATAGATTTTAAAAAGCAAAGTTTTTCGGAATTAAATAAAAAACTTGAAAAAAAAAAATGATATGATCATTGAATTTCTCATGTACCTTAGTAATGATTTGACTTATGAAAAATGAACGCCTTTAGCAAGGTATTGTAAATACAAATTTGGTAATAATCCGTCCAGTTATCAAAAAGTTATTTCAATATAAAGTAAAAAATTTAATTTAATTTCATTTTTCGGGAAATTTCCTTTTATTGTGGAGATTGAAAAGACTTTTTAAAAATTATTGCACTAAAGTACCAATTAAACACGTTTTGTTATCTATTAACGTAATATTGAGGAAAATCATTCCAATAGGTATAAATTAATCATGTATTCTGAAAAAAAACGTGCCAGAATCATATCAATAGCTTCTCATCTACACATCGAAGCTACAATGTTTTTAAAACTAATAACAAAAAAAGTTATACAGAAAAAAAAACCGATAATGCTCCGAGACAAAACAATATAAAATTAATCAATGAAATAATGATAACTCAAGAAATAATATTAAAATTAACATTTTTCAAATTTATAATTCTGTTTACACATTTAACTTTTTTCATCACTCGATANTTAACATTTTTCAAATTTATAATTCTGTTTACACATTTAACTTTTTTCATCACTCGATAAATTTCTATCTAAGTGTCTTGCAATGATTAACATTAATTTAAATATATTAATTTATTTAAAAAAAATGAATTTATCTCTTTTATATTTCATTGTATAATAACACAAAAAAAAA